>NC_090295.1:9344500-9650000 GCF_037392515.1 Haliotis asinina | reverse complement strand
TCTCTCATAGGGAGACTCAGGGAGACTCTAACAGATTCAGCTCAGGGGATAACATTTCAATATCTTGACCATGCGTTATATACTGAATCAAAAAAGAAAGTTCACAAAATGTAATTTTAAAAAATAATGAATAATTTTTCTCTGATGATACATCTATGTATCCGAAATGGGATCTTTCGACTTTCTCAAACCCATCCATTCATAGTGCAAATGACGTTAGTGTCAAATCAGGTTTTGCACGTGCAGTCGATCACGTGATCTTCGCATCGAAGTTTTCTTCATGTGAACGTGCTTGCATTGGCCTCAAGAATTGAAAAAAAAACGCTTTTAAACCACAGTTCTAACGGTACTTTAAATGCAACGATTGTCAAATGTGCAACGTGAACGTGCTTTTGGCATGTTGCAAGCGGGGAGATCAGTTACTGACGTCGCAAGAGCAATGGAATGCAGCCGTCGTACTGTATATGACTTGCGAGGTCGTCTACAACAAACTGACACCACTCCTGATCGCCCAAGGTCGGGTCGTCCACTTGTGACGTCAAGGGCAGAAGACCGTCAAATCGCCCTACGTCACCTACGTGACAGATTTCTGCCGACTACAAGACACCAGGGCTGAGATGTTTAGGGGTCGACTGTCCTAACAGACCATTCGAAATCGGTTGCGGGCTGCCAATCTCCATTCTCGACGCCCATATCGACGCCGGGCCAATATTGATACTGTTTCATCAACGTCAACGTTTGCTGTGGGTCAAACGATGGACCCAGAGAGACTGGAATCAAGTCAACTTTAGCGATGAATCCAGGTTTACCCTCAAATTCGTGGACGGCATGCACAGAGTCTGGAGACGACGTCGTGAACCGTATGCCCAATACCCATGCGGAAGTTGCATGCTGTGGGGTTCTTTCTCGACTTCTGGTCATCCGTGGAAACCTCACAGCTGCTGCTTACCGCGACCTTTCATGGCAGCTCATGGACATCAACGTCATGGACTGGCCATCGAGGTCCCCTGACCTTAATCCAACAGAGCACGTTTGGGATGCATTTGGGAGAAGGAAGAGGAACCAACCTCAGAATTGGCAGGAACTTGGCTCTGCCTTGCAAGAGCAATGGCGCAGAATCCCCAACCACGTGTTCACAAGCATCAGGCAGTCGATGAGGAGACGGTGTTCGGCAGTGGTGAATGCGGTGGGCGGCCATACACGATATTGAACTGAGAAATTTCGAATTTTTATTCTTGTGACTTGACATTCTCATGTTTTGAAACCAGGGGGGAAGCCACTGGAACTGATTGTGGCACTGTCAGTGTATTCGGTACATTACACAGATCTCAGCAATTAAATAATAACTATCTTACCATATCTTGTTCTTTCTTAGTGCCCTGAAGAAAGAATGTGAAGTTTCTTTTTTTGACTCAGTATATATTCAAAAGAAGTGACTGCAAATGAAATCTTCAAAGGCTGGCCTGTCCACCTCTTAATCATGAAAGAGTAACGTACATTGTGCAATCTATTACATTGTATAATCTATTGAAATGGGTACCTGTGTCTAACTCAATGCCCACCCGTTTCGGGTATCCGGGGTACCGTCCCCAGCCCTTTCACTCACCCACTCACTCAAAAAATACACATTTGCCAAGAAGTGTTATAAAGCAACGAGTGAATGAATGAATGAATGAGCTATAATAGTGCAGGGGCTACTTTCACAAAGCATCCTTTACTAAGGTTAACCCTGACTCCCATTTTTTAACATTTCCCTCAGGTATCTTTAATGCAATGTTAAAGAATGGGAGTTAACGTTAACCTTAGTAAAGGTGGCTTTGTGAAAGGAGCCCCAGGGCTAAAATGTACTTTATTAGTGATGAGTTAACATCTATCGTCACATTGAGACTATACCAGCCATATCGTGGCGAGAAAAATCAATTACCACATTAAAGATCAGTAAATTTAAAAATTGAAGACGGTTGACTATAAACAATAGAAAGGGTGTCAGAAATGGTAAAACTAGCATGCTGTCATAAAAATATGTTCTTGAAAGGGAACAATGCAAGATAAAAACGGTAAATGGATCGCCAGCAACTGAAGTTAGATCACCACACCAAAATCCATAGGGACAATTACCGTATTAATGGGGTACAGCCAACTGTATTTCTTTTCTAAGATGCCAAATTCATACTGTCTTGGGTTAATTACGATTAATCTAAGGCAGAAAAAAGCTAAAACACGACGGTGTCCGTGGCCCATCTAAACGATCCACTTCAACTTCCGTGTTGTTCTAGTGACGTGACGTCGGTTACCAAGGGTACGTTTGATAACGAGGGGGGGAGAGGTGAATGGCGTAATGACGTCAATATAGTGTGGCGTCATGCAATAAGTGGCATCTTTGATCTTTTTGCAAACCAGACAAAAAGTCTTGAATGCTGACATCTGTAAACATACAACACTCAGTGTCGTGCAGCCGTGAATGACATAAAGCTAGACACTGTTATCTTCCATCTAAACTACTGCCAGAGAACAAACGGGGGTTCTTTGACAATGCTTACGTATCTAGAGATCACTGCTTTCCATCAGTTTGATTGGGTGGTGAGACTTGGTTGGACTCGTGTCATATTTTATCCCTCCCGATACTACACGCCATGACACCGTCGGACGTTGCTGACCAGCACTGGTCAAGATTTACCTATTTGCAGTTCGTCTTCGTAAAGCTGAGCTATTGCTGACACTAGTTTAATTTTTTATTATTATGCATTCTATTGCTTTTAGATTGTTGCTTTTTTTCGGTCGATGGTGGGTAAGCATCCGAGAGTTATGTTCCCTATTTTGTTGGCGGCCATGTTGGTGGGCTTCGTCACCCGTTTAAAGTTTCGTAATCGACTGTGTAGACAACAGCTGTAAGCAGTAGACAACTTTGCAGGCTGAGGACAAGTATTTAGGTCTCTTCCGACGATCTAACGAAGAACCAACCCGGGAATGAGAATATAAGTCCTCATAGGACTATCCCTAGTGTGTTTCGGGCAGACGACATTCATCTCTCAACAAAATATATACAAGACCAGGCATTCTACTCTGCATCTACCCGCTCGTCCACCTACCTTGTGTATGAAGAGGCGTTACTTCAAACCATCTGAGTAAACACGGACAAGGCAGTAGCAGGCTTACTGAACTTGTTAGAAGTAGAGTAAAGCGAATTAATGACGACCACCCTACAAAGACGGGAGAATTCTTTTCACAAACATGGTCCGTTGTCCTGCTGAAGAATCCTCCCTCAATCATCCCGTCATGTAAGATAATATATTTAAAGTAAAATATGAGATGCAAAGCACCATAAATGTCTTCAAAGAACGTCTTTGAGCGGCATGTGAGAAGTTGAGAACTACAAAATGAATATAAGCAAATTTTTGGATAACTATTTCGTGAGTGCGGCGTTTTCATAGATGCTTGTAAGGTTGTCAAGTATAGGAAAATGTCATTTTAATCAAACAATAGTTCAGTTAGCACAGAGGTTTAACTGTGCTTTGTAAATACACTGAATCACAGTGAGTCGTGGGATACACTCTCCTTTCACTGTCAAGCCATTTCATTCCCGACAAAAGACTCAATTCGAGACTCAATGCTTTCTTGGGAAAATGTAAATGAAAAACACAGAAAGTCCCTCGGAACGTGATGACAAGAGAAACACCTCACGTGATTGGTACTTTACTTGGTAAACTGTTTAATCGAATGTCATAATAAACCAACCACATGGTGCTTGGTAAAATGTTAATTAAAAAATAAGGCAACCCTCGAAATAGGTGTCTGGAGAAACGCCTTACATGATGTGTACCTCAATTTTCAACAGAATATCAATATTTTGTTTTACTGTCAGGTCACGTATCTGATTGGATAACCTCACAAACAACTCTTAAAAGGTGCCAAAACTCATTGAAGAAGCTATATCAAAATGTGTAATAAGAAACAAAAGCATCTCTCGCAGGAAAGTGCGCGTTACACGGGACATGAGTTGTCACTATAAATAGCTGCACATGAATCAGGATGCTGTATAATGTTAATCCATGAGACGAGTGGGCATTATACAAGCTGTACATAAACCTTCCCCACAACCAGGGTTCTTTAGGCATCAGCTGAAACTTGACGATGGACGTACGGGCATGTGTACTCATTCTGGTGATCTGTGTTCTTCTCGTGAATGGAGCCCCTCCCAAGGAGAAAGGGACTCCTCCTTATGATAAATATTCGAAAACAGGTATGTGCCAGAGTTGTAGTCACTCACTGGTGACATTCTGTTACCGTAGGGACCGTTCACACAAAGCGACCTCAGCGCTACGACGATCCCAGTCAGATCAGACCTGACATAGTCGTTGCGTTTAGGCCGCTTTTAGCAAGCTGGCCTGGGACTTTTCAGTTTGATTCCACAAATCAGTTTGATAACAAAGTATTACAATTACTGTTTAGTTACAGAAATCGACTTCTTTTGTTAATATTACATTGCAGCAGAGACGTACATGACATATGCATTAATTACGTCTCTGATCGAAGGTACACGACTGAATGAATGAAAGTTTTATACCAGGTAGTATAATTGTTACTGCGTATCATTGTTGATTCTGTTATCTTCACAGAATGCTTTACGAGTCACGCGATTAAGTGAGTGTTGTTTTACTACATAGGATCATTGTCACTGCCTATCATTGTTGATGTAATATTGATTGTGATAGCTTCATGGCATGCTGTTCCTAACAGAATCGGTAACTACTTCCACATTACAAAGCTAAATAAACTGACAAATAAAAAGAAACTACACACCAGGTATTGCACTGTCAGCATGGCGGTTGGCTACGATATATGTGGTGACTTATTCACAGGTACACAGAATATGTAACGTGTAAAATTCCAAAATATTTGTCAGTTGACTCACCATTTGGGAAAAGAACGCCCAAAGCACCACAAATCGACCGTAGCCCTGCGTCAGTCGCAAGTCAATGTTAAAGTACAGGAGTTATGACCATCTTAGCCCTACGTCAGTCGTAAGTCAAGGTTAAAGTACAGGAGTTACGACCATCTTAGCCCTACGTCAGTCGTAAGTCAATGTTAAAGTATAGGAGTTACGACCATCTTAGCCCTGTCAGTCGCAAGTCAAAGTTAAAGTATAGGAGTTACGACCATCTTAGCCCTGTCAGTCGCAAGTCAAAGTTAAAGTATAGGAGTTACGACCATCTTAGCCCTACGTCAGTCGTAAGTCAGTGTCAAAGTATAGGAGTTACGACCATCTTAGCCCTACGTCAGTCGTAAGTCAAAGTTAAAGTATAGGAGTTACGACCATCTTAGCCCTACTTCTGTCGTAAGTCAGTGTTAAAGTATAGGAGTTACGACCATCTTAGCCCTACGTCAGTCGTAAGTCAATGTTAAAGTACAGGAGTTACGACCATCTTAGCCCTACTTCAGTCGTAAGTCAGTGTCAAAGTATAGGAGTTACGACCATCTTAGCCCTACGTCAGTCGCATGTCAAAGTTAAAGTATAGGAGTTACGACCATCTTAGGCCTACGTCAGTCGTAAGTCAGTGTCAAAGTATAGGAGTTACGACCATCTTAGCCCTACTTCAGTCGTAAGTCAGTGTCAAAGTATAGGAGTTACGGCCATCTTAGCGCTACGATCGCCTTGTGGAACCAGGCCTAGGTTTGGGCTTTGCTTCGTACGTCAATTTTGATTTTTTTGTTTAACGCGCACCTCTGGCTACTTTTTCATCATTTGGAACCTTATGCCATGAAAACCTCCTGCAACGTGATATTGTTTCGTCCATCTGTTCTTCAATTTATGTCAACTGAATTTTGTTAGCGATATTCCATCTGTACACTTGTACATAACCGAGTCTGAACAAGACAATACAGTGAATGATATAACCGATCTTCACAGTTATGATATACTGGCATACATCGGCAAGTCTGCGCAACAGCAGTCGCTTCCTACGCCATGTGGCTGGACAAGAGATTAATCATGCTTTCAGTTTAAAGAAAAGTATATTTGTTATTGTTTTCAGTTACCATACTTGGAAGGGTCCTCGACTCAGTTTGTCTGATCTGTGCCAGGCTCAACTTACCATGCGGAAGAAATCGATGTTTTAAACAAGGGTGACACTTGGTTCTTGGCGCCGTCTTTGGACACTGAGGTCACGTGGACAATTTGACATGCACATGTAGAATGCACAGATGATGTTAAAGTACAAGATCACTGCGTGCGCCCTTACGGAGGGCACATTGTGCATTGATTCGGAAAATGAACTGGGTGAAGAAAGTGTGAAATACATGTTGTCATTACAGTGTTATACATTATTAGTATATAACAGGCAAAGTGCTTTGTTCCATTGTTATAAGTATTTGTACTAAAACTAGTTTGTCCCCAAAGGAATCACCACGTGGTACTGTATTTGAATATGAAATGATTGTGAATACAAAACTGTCCCTTGTCCTTTTGAGTTTTTATCTAGTTCATCGTTTATGTTCTGTTGAACCTTGCCAGTGTGGGACATCAGTGGCAAGTGTATTCGGGAGTACTCGTCAATCCGGGATCTGGTGAATGGCGACTCGTGTATTTCTCGTGGCCAAATTACCAACTTGGTTTTGTCTTTGTGGAAAAGGAGAGTGGTTAAACCTACTCAAACTGCTGTACCACATCCAGCAATTCTGAGTTGCTACATGATATGATGTCGTTATAGCCCCATTATTGTTCACAACTACATAATCCATATTAGGCAGATTATACGCAAATCTGTAGTAGCTGGACGTGGTAGCAACAAAACCAACAGTCAGCTACATATCATAGTGAGTGACTGAGTGAGTGAGCTCGGTTTTAAGACGCTCTTAGCAATATTCCGCCAAATATCAAGGCGGGGGACATCAGAGTGAGTTTAACACCGCATTCAGCAATAATCAAGCAATATTGCGGTGGTCTGTAAATAATCGAGTCTGGACCAGACAATCCAGTGATCAACAGTATCAGTATCGATCTGCGCAGCTGAGAACCTATGACATGTGTCAACCGAGTCAGCGAGTCTAACCACCGATCCCCTTAGTTACCTCTTACAAGTATTGGTTACTGAAGGCCAATATTCTAACCCAGACCTTCACGAGTAGGGGGCATCAGAAATAGGTTTCACATGATTACACGATGCCATTTAGAAAGTGGTCAAATGCAACATATGTCATATTTGGGATTTCACTTTCTTAGTAAAGTACAAATACTAGTACTTCCACAAAAATGAAAGTCGTGCCAATTTACACTCATCAGAGGGGTACACAAAGTACGCAATCTAGACTACCAGTTGTCCGACTTTCATTTTTGTGGAAGTCGCGGTGGCTGAGCGGGCTAGGCGGCTGACTTTGTGTGCTGGCGATTAGGTGCCTGACTCTGAGGATGGGACTCAACCGAAAAAAGTACTAGAATTTGTACTTTACTAAGAAAGTGAAATCCCAAATATGACATATGTTGCAGGTTTCACATGCTTTACCTATATGCGGCATCGAACCTGGGTCCTCGGCGTGACGAGCCAACGCTTCAAACACTAGGCTACCCCACCGCCCCTCCACATATCACACTGTGGCTTTGTAATAAATCTCACAATTGGCATTAACCAAATGTTGATGTGGTTAATCGAACAAGTCATACATTTGAGTGTATTTGGGTGTTTTTGTTGTTATTCCGTTTAAATTACATAAACATAAAGTAACAATGGAAACAATGATTTTGTGTCATTTTTCCATCATGCTCATTCCATCCAACTTCATTCGCCATTGTCCGTTACTATGACAACCTATAGTTAATTCTCTTGGTAATAGATTGTAGTTATCACAAAACTGATATGTTGTCTTACACCGTCTCGGCTGACTGGCCTGTGCTAGTTGGACCTTTGCCAAATCGTCTCAGATGGTACTGAAAGGGTCGAGCAGTGACGAATGTCTGCTGGTCTGACCGCCTGTCCTGAATGTTTGGTGGTTTTCTCTTGTATCAATATATCATAGGCAGATTACCGATTAGCTTTTCGTGTTGTCAGTATATTTTAAATTATCTGGACACTTGTCAGGAAAAGGAACTATGCTCACATGTCACCATAAATCGTGACCTGAAATGTTTACTCTTGCCTGTTGTTTCAGAAACAGCTTCACCATCATCACGGTATTAGTAGGTACACCGAAACCTCGCTCATATTAATAATACAGTGGAAGCTGTCTAAACCGGCACTCATTGGGATTGAATAGATAATCCAGTTAAGACAATGTGCCGGATTGTAGAGCTGATGATAAATATACAAGCCATGGATGTGACCGAGAGTTTATGCCGGTGTTGACAACTTGCCGGATGGGACAAATGCCGGTTTTGACAGCTTCCACTGTAATAATAAAAACTCACCAAATTCTAAAAGCCACTCAAAGAAGGTCCATCAGTTGTAGAGAATTACATTTTGATGCTTGTGTCGAGAAGATGTCTCCTCAGAATGATTTTCACAGGTAGCGTTTAGTGGCGGAATAATGCCCACTTCCAACTGTAGTGCCGGGTGTCAGCGACCCTGAGTGTTGTAAGGGGATCGGGTGGTCACGTCATTGTATCCCAAAGGCGTAGATTGATGCTCATGATACTGATCACTGGATTGCTTGATCCAGACATGACAATTGACAGACCTACGCCGTATGACTGCAATACTAGTGAGGCGGCGTTAAACAACAAACCCAATCTTATGATAATGATTGTAAGCAACCTATCATTCTCCGTTGTCACTTATATCTTGTGTTACTGTGTATGCCGGTCGGGTTCACTGGCGAGTGAGTGAGTGTTTGCCACCTTCACAGAAAGCCTTTATTTGACGGTTACCCTGCGAATAAATCCCATTTCTTTGTTACTGGAAGCTTCGGTTGACATTCCGATGGGGTATAAAAATAGGTTTTGTGAGGTGAACGCAGGACTGTTTGCCTTTAAAGCAGTTCAGCGTGTTTACCATTTAAACAAATCCAGAAACCAAATGCCCTGTCGTGAGTAAGGGGTTGGCATTTACATTTGTTTTACGCTGTACTGACAGATAAATACAAATATTACGTCGCAGTTGAGACGTAACTAGGACATGTGGTTTTCCATATTAATTTCCTTAAACAAACGAAAGCTCTTGTTGGTACAGTAAAGTTTCAAAACTTTGTTACGGAAAAGTATGAGTGAGTTTAGTTTTACGCCGCACTCAGCAATATTCCAGCTATACGGCGACGGTCTGTAAATAATCGAGTCTGGACCAGACAATCCAGTGATCAACAACATGAGCATCGATGTGCGCAATTGGGAACCGATGACATTTGTCAACCATGTCAGCGAGCCTGACCACCCGATCCCGTTAGTCGCCTCTTACGACAAGCATAGCCACCTTTTTATGGCAAGCATGGGTTGCTGAAGGCCTATTCTACCCCGGGACCTTCACGGGTTCAAGAAAATGGCTTCACATATATTACTATCCAAGGAATAGAACCTGGGCCTTTGGATGATGAGTAAAATGTTTGAGCCACTAAGCTAGCTTACCATTCCTCCACAAACCCACCACATACCTTCTGGTGTCAATCAGTCTACATACTAAAGCAAATAGGTGGCTTCTGGTTGTGATAATGTATTCTGATCCGTTATCACCATGGGGATATAAGCAACAATGTGTTACTAGTAACGAATGTGATGGTTCCATTGACATTGATTGATCTTTGTTGATACGGAGCAAAAAGGAGAAACAAATCAAAGCATTTGAGGAGGTAGATCAAAACAGCCAAAACGGATTCTACCTCCTTGCATACCTGGGCCCGCTTGCACAGAGCAATCTTAGTTACAATCAATCTTAGGCCCCTATAATCAACTTTACAACCACCGTACAATTGCTCTAATCCACTTGCACAAACACGATCTTAAGACAGCATGGATTGAAGATCGCAATCTTAACTAAGATTGAACTCTTCAACGTTGGAGGTAGAAATTTCTTAAACTCGACTCCTGTCTACAGTTGTCTTCAAGTGCGCATAGCATGCAGCGCAAATAAAACGTGGGACTTGTTCCCGCACGCAAATGACATCCGTTCCTTAATCGCACCTTGCAGATTTTTCATGAAAACAAAACAAAAAGAGCCCACAAATCTTTGAAGGAAATAACGTTGAGGAAGGAAGCGATAACGTGGACGGTAACATGTATAATCACTCGTACCTCAGGGGTTATTCTGATTTTTCTACATTCTAATTTTTTATGAACTAAACATGTGATACTGCAACCACAGACCTATCATGTTTTATGCAAGTATTGAAATACAAACAAATGCGTTAACAATTTGGGTCTTGAGTTATTAATCTAATAATCATGAAATTAAAAGCTGGCACATAAATAAAATTTCCTTATGATATAACATGTACCATGGTCTGTCAGTGGCTGTCAGTTGAACATAGTTTGGCATCTCGTAGGTGTTACTTGGAGTAAAATCCCAAATATATCCCACAAGCATTAGATTTGCAAAGACATGAAAGTGTGACATGACTGTGGGAGTGTTGTGGAAAATTCATGACAGGGAAATATGAAAACGTTATCATTTCGTGTGTGTTGTGTGTGTTGTATGTGTTGTTGAATGCTCATCCACAGTATATTAATTACTTTATGCTATTTTGTTGATAATTATTTTTTCTTTTTGTAAAAAAACGTTTTATGCAAATTTCACATGCCCCAACAAGTGTATTTTTCCCGTTTGAAGAATACTTGTATTATATTTAAAATGCATAGATTACAACTCTTGTCTCTCGTCAGATTCAATTTTTACAAGTAGAAAAAAACAATTTTGCACGATATCCAACGGTAGATTATTTCAATGATAAACTAAGACAAAATCATTAACCGAAAAGAGATCTGTTCTGTGGAGATCTGTTCTGTCACAACAGAACATGCACTGTATTTGGGCATGGAAGATTTTATGGCAACTGCATAATATGCAAAAGGAAACCACTCCCATCTTGCTTAAAAACTAAGATTAGCTGCCCTTGAGTTATTGAAAAGGTCATGGCCACTGTTAATCGCATGCAGACACCTTTCGTTACTATCCTTCCCTAGTTTATCAAAAAGGTATGGTGTTCATACTTTTTCCAACACTGAATCGGGTGAGAATTGTACTCAGATGTCGACTCGATAATGTTGTTGTTCACTACCGCTAATAACGATATTTCAAACGTTAAATCGCGATGTTGTATTCTCCGTGTCGCTGAAGTGTCGAGGCAAATCATAGTTTTATGCAATATGAAAGCAATCCCCAAACGTAAAGCTAATTATTTGCGTGAAATTGACACCAACTTGGACGCCATTTTGCTACTGACTACAATGATCTTAGCTCCTTACAATTGGTTCCGACCAGTTGTAAGTTTTGATTGTAACTTACAATGATCTTAGCCTACGATCACTTTGTGCAAGTGGATGGCGATTGTAGCCGAAGCCTAAGATCGCGATCTTAAGGATTTACAATAATTGTAGCTCTAAGATCGTTTTGTGCAAGTGGGCCCTGGATGTCAAAGCACACCTATGGGAGGTAGTATGGTTTATGTCGCTTTAAGCAATAATCCAGAAATGTCATGACTGTGGACACCCATGTGGGGAATCTAACCCGTTTCTTCGGTGCGAGGAGCGAAGTGTTTAACCACAACGCTACCCCACCGCTCGTCATAGTCTAGTAATGCTGTGACTGGTTTGTGTTGTGGGGCAAAGGATTTCCAATTGTCCAAGGAATACATTCCTTTTCAGATTAATTCAAAACTTAATTACAAGAATAGTTCACAAGCAGTTTACAAAAGATGCAGATTTCATTCATGCAATCAATGAGGTCGTGAACTATAAATACAATAACATTCCTAGAAAGTCTTAATATATTGCACACATTAACATACGTTAAATACACACAACCGTGGATTGAATCTCGATTTACCAAAGCGGGACGAGTACAAAATACCTTATAGAAAGTGGTAAATAGTAACATCCTACATTTGGGACTACACTTTGTCAGTGAAAATCATAATACTTCTGTGTTTAACTACAGCCAACAACACAATGTCAGCGACCTTACCCAAACATAAGTTTCTCTTGTCCGCAGATAGAGACAGTGAGTTCGGTTTTATACCGCTTTTAGCAATATTCCAGCAACATGACAATGGGGTAAAACCAGAAATGGGCTTCACAAATTGTATCACACGAGGAATCGAATCAAGGTTTTCAGCATGATGAGCTAACGTTTTAACCACCAGGCTAACCCAACGCCCCAGTCTGTAGAATACAGCTCGACTGATACCTCCAAACTCTCCCAGTTCATGAGTTATTTTGGTAATACTGGCGAAACACCCCAGCACAGCAATTACACTGGTCAGATTTGAGGGTGATTATATTTTTAAAATCATTTCGGTAATGAATATTTTCACAAAGTGCAAGCTGTCATGCATTAGACATGGTTTTAGCTGGTGTTAGTTGTAGCAAGTTGTTTGTAAGTGCAAGTGCGGGTGCTTCTATTCACTACCGAAACGGATCCTATATATTCACCCCATTGCGAGTCAAGTTACATTAATGTAATGTGATAAAAAGCCACATGGGATTTCGAATAGGAAAGGCAGAGTCTGGAAGCCTTGCAGACCTACGTAGGCACTTCAATACAGCTGAAAAATGCTCAGACACCCCTGCTTCTGATTTTGGGACATGGAAATGGTTTGATGTGTTTCAGTTGAACACCGCACTATAGCAATATTGCAGCTATTTGGTAGCTAGCTGTAAATCGGGTCCAAACCAGACAATCCGGTGATCAGCATAGATCTGCTGCAGTGGGATTCGAGACGTGTGTCAACCAAGTGATCATGCCTGACCACTCAATCCCATGGGTTGCTGATGACCAATTCTAACCCACATCTTCAAATGCGACATGGATTAGGAGCACAAGATTTTCTGACTCCAAACATTTAAAGCATGATAGATAATATTACTGATTACACTGACAGTGAATTCTACCATGTATAGCTACAGACATGTGCTCAAGTAAGATAACCATGAAACACATCTTGGCACACGTCGTTTCGTGGAAACAGGAAAAGATTAAATTCTGATAAGTTTTACTTCGTTGCGGGGTACATTAATACTTATTCACATCAAATTACAGGCATTCTCGATACACATGTGAAAACTTATATGCCGTAGAATTTTTGAAAATTCAATGAAAGGAATATATATCTTAAGTTACAATTTTTTTTACAATTCTTTTACAAAAAGTGTACATAAAATTCATCTGGTCCATGTCAAAGACTGAAAGCTGTTGATGTGTTCGTTAAGAAGGTCCGCAAACTTTCAGCTACACAAGACCCATGTTAAAAAGTGGTCAAATGTCACATGGTGCACTAAAAGTGTGATCCCAAATATAGTGAGTTCAGATTTACACCACACTCCAGCAATATTCCAGCTACATGACGGCGGTCTGTAAATAATCGAGTCTGGACCAGACAATCCAGAGATCATCAGCATGCACATCAATCCATGCAAGTGGGAACCGATGACATGAGTCAACCAAAACGCCGAACCTGACCACCCGATCCCGTCAGTCGCCTCTTACAAGCATTGCTCATAAAAAGCTCTAACCGGCACCTTCACGGGTAAAATATAACATGTTACATATGACATGAGTCTCAAAGTGATTGAGTAGGGACCAGAAAATACGACAGACATAGCATGTCTGACCACTTTTTACGAGAATCAGTTCTAATGTATCTTTACTGGTCAGATTCACAGGAAACAAACAACTCGAGGAATCCTACTGATGCCTGATCAGTGAGTGAGTGAGTTTAGTTTTACGTCGCACTTAGCAATATTCCAGCTATATGGCGACGGTCTGTAAATAATCGAGTCTGGACCAGACAATCCAGTGATCAACAACATGAGCATCGATCTGTGCAATTGGGAACCGATGACATGTGTCAACCAAGTCAGGTAGTCTGACCACCCGATCCCGTTAGTCGCCTCTTACGACAAGCATAGTCACCTTTTATGGCAAGCATGGGTTGCTGAAGGCCTATTCTACCCCGGGACCTTCATGGGTCGCCTGATCAGTAAGTCGCACGGCATTTCTGAGCAGTCAGTGACATTGATTTCACAATATGTATAATGAGTATCAATCCGATACATTGTGCTGTAAATACATCGTCTATGCAGATGAAGTTTCATACCACATTGCTCCAAAACAGCTTGAACGAGGAAAATCACAATTCCTGGTGACATTTAATTCACTTTGTCCAGTTCTCCAAGTCAGCCAATCCAATCGACGTTTGACATGTGGCTCTCTAAACATCCAGCAAATCATACTGTAAATGCGGGTCTACTCTAGCAGTGTTGGCTAACATCTTCAGATACAAAAAACACCAAAACATTGAAATATTTCAGCGAACGCTGCACAGAAGGGTGCGAGTTCAGTTTCACACCGATATTTAGCTGTGTTCAGGCAATATTACCACTGGGCTGCCCCACCGTCCAAACAAGCAAGGGTAATTTTTACGCCCCATCCCTGATCAAAGTGGATGTGCGGTGACTTGCATCAGCAATATTTCTAGCATAGGGCAAGAGAACACAACATACAGTTAAAGATTACAGGATCACCACCTTGAAGGACCAAAGATTGTACAGCGGACAATTCCAGTATTGCAAACCAAAGCGAAAGGCAAGTTAGATATATTACAGAATATCAACACAGTGAAGTGTAGTGTTGATGGACTCGCATGAAGACAAAAAATAGTAATAAAAGATCACAGAAACTGTCCTAGGTTTCTTCTATCTCCTGTTCGAACAGCATTTCTCAATACTGAGTTACTTTATGGGGAAAAAAATAATTTCTAGTACAATCAAAAAGAAAACACCTGAACAAATACATTTATCTGAAGAATATTTGGTAAGATGTGGGTTGTGAATAACCAAATTGGTTACCACGAAGCAAGTTCTGGGCCCAGATATGCAAGAATTTTCTTTCAATGCCTCTGTACAAAATATAGTAAATGTAGATTCTGTGTTTCCAAGAAGATGTGGAAAATCCTTTTAATCTGCTGTTTGGTTCAGTCGGTATGAGTGAGTGACACCGCACTCAGCAATATTCCAGCTATATGGCAGTCTGTAAATAATCGAGTCTGGACCAGACAATCCAGTGATCAACATCATGGGCATCGATCTACGTAACTGGGAACCGATGACGCGTGAACCAAATCAACCAGCCTGACCACCTGATCCTGTCATGCGCCTCTTTCGTCAAGCATAGTCGCCTTTTGTGGCAAGCATGGGTTGGTTGTTGAGAACCTATTCTTACTCGGGATCTCGACGGGTCAAATTTAAACAGAATCCCCAAGGCCGTTACAAACTTCTCAGTCAAAAGATCATAGCCTCATTGGAAAACAGAAAATAAAGAAATGTTTCTTAGTGCAGACGGGATGGGGGAAAGCCGTGCAAACAATGGATTGTACCTGCACGGCGCCTTTAGTGCCTCGATGTCACAGCATATGAGAGAATATGGTTTTATACCGCTTTTTAGCAATATTGCAACATTACCACAGAGGGTGACATCAGAAATGGGCCTCCCTCAGTGTATCCATATGGGGAATCGAATCAAATCTGGGTATTCGGCGTGAAGTGCGAACGCTTTAACCACTGGGCTACCCCTATCGTACCAAACGAGTACCTGAATTGCTGTTTAGGTGCAACAATGACATCCCTTCATAATTTACATTTTTCAAATAAACAAAGGACATCAAGTCCAAATCCCTTGAACTGCATCAAATCTATGGATTTCTTTGGAAATCTTGAAAAATAATATCAAATACACAACCTGTAGCCTCTGATCAATCTGATCCATTTTCACTGGAATGAAATCAGTTTCAGCCATGGGGAAATGAAACACACCTGGGCTATTATGGCAAGTCAAGCTTGAAGCTCTGATGTTTATAACTGTGTAAAAGCACCAACTGAACTACAATTCATCAACCTTAATGTTTAATAATATCAGAACATATGTGGCCTTACCTAAAGCATTGTCTTTCTCCTAATCCACACCCAACAGGCCTGCAATAAATTAAACACATATAAAAATTGTCTTGTATTTTAAGAGTAATAAAGTAAATTACAATTGTATTCTACTAATTACGTCATGTAGTAAAATAAAGCTACATGTAAACATGTAAAATATATAAACTCACAGTTTTCATCATTTTTAATGAAGTGACTTTCTCCCTCCAGGAAACAGCTTGGCAACATCTTATGTATTAGTATTTAAGGTAATACCTGAAAAAAAACCCCACAAGAAACAGAATCCAAGAGGTTATCTCACTTGTCTTATGATTTTCCAGTTTAAAAGCAAAATGGATATTAATTTGCGCACTTCGAATTTAAAATTAGAGCTTGGCAATTAAGAAATTACATTTACATTAGTTTGCTACATTGATGCTTTAGATCAACGCTTGCAAAAACGATGCTTACCAAGATAACAGGGGACACCGTCAGTGGAAATATCTTCTTGGGCGACTTTGAATTAACACGTACAGCAGCGAAATTAAAGCTTTCACGCGATAAAGGTTTTTCGTTTGGTCTAGGTTTTCTAAATCCTAACCCTAAATTTGGTGTGGGTTTTGGCCTGCCTGTCAGGTTTAGTCACTTAATATTTGCAAGAGGCAATGTTTTACACTCCTAAATAATCTTACCATCCATAAATTGGATTTTACATACCTTATATAACTGACATCCATTGATCCTTACTAAGTGCCCTCCTATTACAATGTCCTGCAATAAATTGAAAATGAACATGAGACATTGTTTTTTCAGTTGTAAAATGTTAATTACGATTCTGGTGACCAAGTTATACCAGTTGGTATTCAGAATTTGCTAATATACTGTGAAATTAGGCTTAAGAATCTACAGACAGCTTGACCTGAGAGTGAATAAGGTTTTTTTTGCCGTTTTTACGAACATACTACCAACATCACATATTCATATAACAATAGGGCATCTGACAGAGGGCTTCACATATTCATATAATAATGCAATAGGGCACCTGACAGAGGGCTTCACATATTCATATGACAATGCAATAGGGCACCTGACAGAGGGCTTCACATATTCATATGACAATGCAATAGGGCACCTGACAGGGCTTCACATATTCATATAACAATGCAAGAGGGCACCTGACAGAGGGCTTCACATATTCATATGACAATGCAATAGGGCACCTGACAGAGGGCTTCACATATTCATATAACAATGCAAGAGGGCACCTGACAGAGGGCTTCACATATTCATATAATAATGCAAGAGGGCACCTGACAGAGGGCTTCACATATTCATATGACAATGCAACAGGGTACCTGACAGAGAGCTTCACACATTCATATAACAATGCAAGAGGGCACTTCGGCAACTAGGCCTCCCAAGCACCTGTAACTGAACGAGAAACAATTGGAAACTTACTTGTCATCACTTCAAGGCTGAAACACCTTTCTTCCTTCATGCAGGTGCTTGCTTAATCACGTCTGTTTACTTTCGTAAAGGTAATGGCTGCAGCAATAAAATGTATAAGCTTATGAATCCATCTCTATAGATTACGGCAATAGTATCGATAATAAATTATCTATAGTCCAAGGTTAAAATTTGTAATGGCATTTATGGAGAGACATTTGACCCAGCTTGATATTATATATTAGTGATAAAACAATTAAAAAAGAAACAAACCGTGGCTTACCCACGTGACAGTGTCCAATTCCAGTTGAAATATCTTCCCCTGGACGCGATTAAACGAATTGCGTGATGACACGTTTCCGTCGACACTCGCGTGAGTGAGTGAGTGAGTGAGTTTGGTTTTACGCCGCTTTTAGCAATATTCCAGCTATATCACGGCGGGGGACACCAGAAAATGGGCCTCACACATTGTACCCATGTGGGGAATCGAACCGACACTCGCGTGAAATCATCGTAGTCGGTTGTAAAGGTTTAAGTTTATGAGAAATCATAACCCTAACCCTAATTAACTAATAGTTCATGCCCAACCTAACCTTCAACCTATCCCTAACCGGCTAACAAGGACCAGCCTTATTCAAGTCTAACCTAACCTTCAACCTATCCCTAACCGGCTAACATGGACCAGCCTTATTCAAGTCCAACCTAACCCTTAAGCGATAACCCCTAACCAGCTAACCTGGACCGTAATATGGACAATAAAATATGAAAAAGGGTAACTTACCTTCACCTTTCCTGCTGTTCTGTTTGAGTTATTACATTAAGTGCTTGCTATATTCTAACGTGTAACGAAAGTGCTTGCTATATTCTAACGTGTAACGAAAGTGCTTGCTATATTCTAACCTGTAACGTAAGTGCTTGCTATATTCTAACGTGTAACGAAAGTGCTTGCTATATTCTAACGTGTAACGAAAGTGCTTGCTATATTCTAACGTGTAACGTAAGTGCTTGCTATATTCTAACCTGTAACGTAAGTGCTTGCTATATTCTAACGTGTAACGTAAGTGCTTGCTATATTCTAATGTGATTTCTAAAACCAATCTTATTACTTTCGTGAAAATCTGAAATTGTCCGAAAGGTTGACAGTCTGTACTGTACTGTCATACAATTGGGGACTTGTCTATCAGGTTGACAGACTGCACTGTACTGTACTGTCAAAGCATTGGGAAACGGCATCACACTGACACTGTATTGCACTCTCAAAGAATTCGGAAACAGCGTGAAGCTGACAGACTACTGTACTGTCAAAGCATGAGGGAACGGCATGAAACTGACAGACTGTACTGTACTGTCAAGGCATTAGGGAAAAGCATCAAACAGAGACTGTACTGTACTGTCAAGGCATTCGGAAACCGTGTGAAACTGACAGACTGTAGTGTACTGTCAACGGATTTTGCATCAGGTTGACCGAAATACATGTATAATATTGTTGAATATTTTGAGACAGTAACATGACATCCTATGTTTTGCAATATTATATTGCGTGTTTGCTATATTCTAATGATTGTCTCTCTGAATAACCTAAGTGCTTGCCATATGCTAAGGAAGGAGGGATGGGCGGATTTGGGTGATTCTGAGTAACTTAAGTGCTTGCTATATGCTAAGGGCGAGGTAAGGGATGGTTCTGAAAACCGTAAGTGCTTGCTATATTCTAACGGTTTGGGGTCAAATTTTCCTTAGTCCTTGCTATGTTCTAGAGTTTCTGAATAACCTAAGTGCTTGATATACTCTAAAGAATTTTGTTGTATAATCTTCGTGTTTGCATTAAGCACGTGTTCATGTACAGTTTTTTGTTGGTGAGAGGCACAACACAGTACTGACGCTGGGACGGTCCATCGTTGACTGCTAGAATGCTGAGCAGGAAAAGTCTAGACATTTTAGCAAAATCAATGAAAACAAGTGTTTTGTTACATACTGAACCAAAAAAACGAAAGTTCACGTTACTCCCAAACATACCCATACAGGAGAAAGTGTTTTGCAAATGGATATATTGTTTTTTGGAGGAAATGAGCATACACTGAAATAGGACTAAGCATTAATGTGCACACTCCAGTCAACAGTAGCATGATGGTCTCACAGGGACAAGTCATGTTTAGAGGAGCTTGTGTAGCAATTACTATATGTATGCAACTCACATTCGCTTACTTTCAAAATAATTCTCCAAGTGAAGTTTCGTTTTTGTTCAGTATTGATGTTTTATAAATGTTGGCAACATTTCCTTTGGCTTTAGTTCCATCCCACCATATTTATATGAGGAACATTGTTGGTTGAGAGGATCCAAATGAACTATTCCCAAGTTACTGCTGGCGATTAATGCAGCTGTTTTATCTTACTATCACCTGCTGCTGTGTTATGTACATGTATTATGTTGGTGTGTAATGTGCGACTTCCTACCTTTCTCTGACGGCTTCAGTTTCCAGTCTGTTCTCAGTCCACAGTGAAACACGCATTTTGTCCACAGTATGTCCACAATATGACAAATCCAAATTAATCCGAGTTCTTGATTACAGTTCTGATAATATCTTCAAATCACAAGAAAGCATCTCTCCCAATGAAACTGACATCCGTTCCATGACCTCCGTGTGGGTTTTGCTTCTGTCACCTGCACAACATGGAAACAGCAACCACAGCACCTGTAACAAGCAACAAGTTATGGTCAATGGTTATGCAGATTTAGTAAAGGCTTGTTTGGCTGTGCATCACCTTACAGGAACCTCTACAGCATATAATGGCTACAGCAGCTGTATTACTCAACTAACATCTAGTTTGTGAAATTAACATTTTAGAAATAAATTCATAAAATGATCATAAAATATAAGCAGGAGCCAAGAAACTAACTGCAGACAGAAACTAATCTTGACTTGCATGGCATTCTTGAATATATTTGTTTTATGGTCAATATGACAGACTACCGTTCTACTGATGGAACTTTTTCAAAGCACATTTTATCAACTTAAATAGGTCAACAATAACAAATTATCACTGATTGCAACGTAATGTATCTCCGCAAGATGTTTACCTTATAGCTAAACCATATATCTAACTCAATGAATCATATGTCTAATATCAGTGTTTCATGCTGTGCCAAAGTGAGTGAAGAGAAATCCTAAAATTCGCCATTTTCGGGTTTCGTACTGGCACTTCAATTACTTTTAAAATCCTCTTACATGTGGTGCAAGATGCACTGACAATAGAACAAGGCCGACTGTTAACATTGCCAGATGTCAGACACTGTACCAGGAGGACGATTTGCTACAAAAAACCTTTAATATCTCCGTGAGATTCTTTCAATAGATCCACGTCCAAATTCAGCTTATCAAGAACTTTGTTTTGCCGTAAATATGCCATAAATATTACATATTTCAAGTTTGGTAACAGGTTGTGAACGTACAGGTATCTGTTTATAATTATTAAAACAACTACTTTAGACATTTTTGTTATGTTAGTAGTATGGTATCAAATTTTGTTCATGTATATACATGTTAAGAATTAGAATCACATATTCCATTGTTAAGTGGGTGACAATATTTAGATGACTTTATGAATGGAAGGTCTGAAACAAGGTGGCTACTATTCAGTGCCAGAAACCTCACAACTAGGTCAGATGAACAGCGTCATCCTACTGTTAAAAGTCTACAAGTGTCATCCATATGATTTCTACAATAAGTAAGAGTTCAAGAAAGATTCTGTGTAAGTTCAAATACATGTCTTTATTTGAATTATTCATCTATTTTAAGCTTCATTTATTCTGTCAAATTCGTAACCATGTACACTGTTTACTGGAAGACTAATTAAAAAAGTGAAATGTTTCTCGGGCATCGACGCGTCACTCATTTGTGTGCATAACAATTTTTTTATTTCCATTTTAAAAAATATATTTTTGACTTTGCCGCGTCCAAATCATCCACTATAAGAAAGTGTTTGTAATAACGCGTGTGACAGAATCTGCAACTCATTAACACGTGCTAAACTTGCAAATTGTATTTCCGAGAAAGAAAGAAATATGCGTTCCTCCCTCATCACCTTTAAAAGATATGTCCCCGATAAACATTTACATTTTTTATGCAGTCTAAGTGTAGGAGGCCTGCTACAGCCTACATACGATGGGCAAAACGTATGTTACAGCCTACACACGATGGGCAAAACGTGTGGCCTGCTACAGCCTACACACGATGGGCAAAACGTGTGGCCTGTTACAGCCTACACACGATGGGCAAAACGTGTGGCGGCGCAAGAACGTCGCCTACGAAATAAATGTTCGCCCAAGAACCCAGCTGCACAGCTTCTATGTATTAATTGTGAATAAGGGTCATTCAACTTTTACATCGTCAAAGGTAGTTATTTTTACGGTTAAGGATTCCGCCCGTACTTCTCAAAGCCACTCAACCACAGGTAAAATGTCCCCAAATACAGACCCGTGCCAGTTAGTTATATTCGGACACTTGAAAATTTTCATACTCTCATGTTAATTTAGTAAATGTAACCTAATGTTCATAAATATAATTTTCGCAAGATCTAAGTCAAATTTTGCAAATTTGTGAGGAATCGTACTTACATTCACAAAAAATTCTGTTAAATTTCCCGTGGTTTATTTATCGAAAAGCAACAATTTAATCAACATATATGCAGTGCCGTGAACTCTCAACAGGGCGGCCTATGACATTGTGCAGTGTGGAACCATACGCGAGTTGATAAATGTGGTATTAAACAGTGGTGGGAAAAATGACCTGAAATTGTGTGCGCAGACATGTGAAAGTGTACACAGATCCATCCTAAACTGACTTCATGAAAATTATTTATGTTACACTGAAATAATGTTGGAAGCTTTATAACATTCTATTTCTTCATTTCAGTACAGAGTCGAATTAAGTCTGGAAATTACGTCTAGCGTCCGAATATAACTATAACTGGCGGGGATCTGTAGTTTCAGTTTGCTATATTCTCGAAAAGATACGGGAAGAATTCTTTCCATATGAAGATAGGCATCAACTAAAATGTGTACTAAGCTTCTCATTCGCAGTGACAATGACAGGCCATCGTGTGCGATAATTATAACTAACAATTGTGATTTCCTACCTTTATCCACTGAAATTAATTTCCAATCTCCGTCATTTCCAATCCATAGAAGATACACTAGCACAAACTTTTTCCAGTGCCAAAGCGTTGAATTGTCGGCCCCTGAGCACGAGGTTGTGTCGTCTGCCTTGTCGCCTGCCAAGAGCCTGTGATCAAATCAGAATGCACGTGAAAATCGTGAGTTGAATTTAGGGGAAATGTTCGTAGAATCGGGAACACGTTCGCGTGTAAAGTGGCTCCCAATGGACAGACATTACTTGTTAATGAAAGGTTCATGGGTTCTTATATTAATCGATGTCACAATCATGAACACTTGTTTATAGTTTCAAACTACATTGTGAATGCAGATGTTAAAAAATATGTATGTAATACCAATTTAAAAAAAAAACCCGGAGAATTTCAGATGAGTGGAGGAGGTGCGGTAGTCTCCTTCTGTTGGTTTAAGCATTCCCTCATCATGACGGAGACTCGCGTTCCAGTAGGGTAACATATGGTCTGATTTCCGACATGGGCACAATGTGTGAAGCCTGTTTCTAATGTCCACGCCTGGATATTTCTGGATGAATGTTTACAGAAAAAATGTTTTGGGAGCACTTTTCAAAATGCATTGCTAATTTGTTATAAATGTTTTACGTGACTAACGAGATCGGGTGGTCAGGCTCACTGACTTGGTTGACACATGTCATCGGTTCCTAATTGCGCAGATTGATGCTCATGTTGTTTATCACTGGATTGTCTGGTCCAGACTCGATTATTTACAGACCGCCGCCATATAGCTGAGCGCGGTGTAAAACTAAACTCACTCACTCCTCCAATTTGGATCATTCCTGTGGCTTTGGTTGCTTACGTGGTTGTCAGGCGTCACGCTCAGCAGTATCCCATCTGCATGGCGGCGATCTGTAAACGACTGAGTTTGGTCCGCACATTCCAGTGATCAACATCATGAACATCGATCTACACAACTGGGACCTTGCAAGAGATACTTATCGATTTTACCATAATAAGTAGCGTACATGATAACAGAACGGCGTACATGGAGAAAATACAGCTTAAGTATGTATGAGTGAGGGCATGTATCGCCTTTCCATCATTAGACGCCGAT
The DNA here is from genome assembly GCF_037392515.1 of Haliotis asinina. Classification (NCBI taxonomy): domain Eukaryota; kingdom Metazoa; phylum Mollusca; class Gastropoda; order Lepetellida; family Haliotidae; genus Haliotis; species Haliotis asinina. The sequence continues at coordinate 9,626,274 of NC_090295.1, read as the reverse complement.
TTTCAGGTACATCTTAGATTATCCGAAGGCACTATCGAAGAAAAGACGCCGGGCGTCCGTCATTATTTAGACATCTCACACAGTGATATATTGGTGACAGATAATGACCCCGATGATAATGCCCCGTAACCCCCACGCAGACACGTTCCCCACTGGATGCTTTCCATGTGTGAAAATACGACAAGCCAATCAGAACGCGTGTAATGTTGCGGTGCTTTGATCAAAATACGACAAGCCAATCAGAACGCGCGTAATGTTGCAGTGCTTTGATCAAAATACGACAAGCCAATCAGAACGCGCGTAATGTTGCGGTGCTTTGATCAAAATACAAGCCAATCAGAACACGCGTAATGTTGCGCTGCTTTGATAAAAATAATCCAGACTACTGAAATCCTTTAAAACATTATGTTCTTTCTTTTAAAAAAATCCGTTAAAAACATACATCGTCATATTTAAAGTGCAAAGAACGTAGCTAACAGAATTGTGCTGTCCAAAGTGAAGTTTTTAGTAAAAATCATGGAACTGACGGTGAGAGAGTCAAATACATGCACGTGTGTTTGTTGCTGTGACGGCTGTCGCTGGTCCAACTGAGCATTTTCCAGACGATATTGTCTGCTTGTTGTGGTGATTGTACGTGCGATACCAACAGTTTTTGGAAACAATCTGAAATCGGTGTGAGTTTTAGAAAAATAACATTATATCCACTTGAGTTATTTATGACAGCAAGGTTACATGAATTTTCAGTTTGAGAAACATTTTAAAGTTATTTTTGCGTTTCTGCGTACGGATTAAAGTAGCTTGTTCTTATTCTTAAAAAAGTAGTATTTGCACATTCGATAAAACACATCTCACTTTAATAATTAAACTGATTTCAGAAATATAATGGATCATGTGGAAATAATTACGTCAGAATATGTCTGTAACAAATATGTTTTTGTTTCATTATTTTAGGAGTATGAAGGAGATTTTATTCTTCGAAGTAAATAAGCAAAAACGAAAAGAACAATACAATGTATGAGTACTTCCGTGATGTTAATAGAATGAAACCGGAATATAGTTAATTCTTTGAAGTAGTTCTGATGTTCCTACGCCAATATGAAATCCTTCGAGAGGGGCACGAATCGATATTCGGCTTGTCCCGGAATGACACGTGATGGTCACGAATGTCCAGACTGTGGAACAATGCAGGTTCTGACCTGACCCTGAGCCACATCATTAAACAGAACAGACGCCAGGGCCCCGTTTGACAGAACAATCGTAGCGCTAAGGTGAATCAGGTAAAGGTGCATCACCAAATCATGGCGACGTGATCGAAAACCGGACAATTACGCACTCGTCATTGACTATATCGTATTTTAAAAGTCACACGAGTATCAAACGCATCTGTGCACATTTCCCATTTGTGCGGGAGGCATATACACATGCCCTTCCAGGGGATGCACTTGTTTTTTTTTTCTTATTAAATCGCCAAAGACCGAGTTGCTGTGCCGGAAGTATAAAAAACCTAGGTCTTTACCTCCGGCAATCTGGCTGGTTAACAATGCAAACTACAACTTCACTGGAGTGTGTTTTGCAACACAGAGTTGCCCCCCTGATACCACATGGTGGTGTTGTCTGTAACCACATGTCTTGGCATAAACCTGCAGTCGTCTAGAGAAGTTGTGTCGTCTGTCTCCCCACTCACAAAATGACAAGTGGAATCTGCCAGAAGCCCTTCAATCACTTACTTATCTAGCTTGACCAATGCGATCAATGCAAACGTCCACTCTCGGAATTGGATATGATTCAGTTCGTGAGAGTACAGTCACAACTTTCGATCATGTCAGCACAGCAACGCCAACTACCTCCACCACTCTCCGGCACAAGCAGACATGGTGAACTCCACAGACTGTCACTGGGTTCAATAATGTCTTTGTCCAGTATGTATTTCACTTCTTTTCACAGAATTAAACGTTTCACAGAATTCATTTGATATGGGTGTTGCTTTACAGGCACAGCATCACCTACATCTATATCATAGCTGACAACATTATTTTGACCAGGCACATCAGTAAGTAAGTGAGAGAACTCATGAATCAAATCTGACATTTGAACTTTCTGTTCAGGGGATAAAAGTGATAATTTCTCATCAAGGTGAGCTAACACACCAGAATTTCTTAACTTTGGTGAAACATTATCACTAATGTCATCAAACTTCACATTGCTAATAAAGTCATCAATGATGTCAGCATGTTTACCCTTGTCTTTAGTACAATTAGTAGAGAGAGTGGGGCAATACAAATGACCTGTTTGGTTTCTCACCTGTCATGATATTTCTTAATCATGACAGAACCAAACCATGACAGAACCCCTTGTGTATGATGGCCAGGCGTCAAGACGACATGGTCTGTGTCACTAACTTTTCCTGGCTGAACAGGAATGGGAAGTAAAACGAACACTTTTTCACCACAAATGGAATTTATCTTTTGACTGTCATAATTTTGTTTCATTTTTGCTTGTGAAACTTTCAGGTTTTGTCAGGCCAACTAACATGCCTTTGAAAGTCTGTCCTGAAATGTAGACACAGTTTAATACCTCCATTCCACTGAGCGCCGTTGTACCACCATCCATTCCGTTCTCCCCGATTTGACCCTTGCCCCCTTGTACCTACGTTGTATCTAGGTTTCATACCCCGTTTTCATATCACCTTTGACCCCGTCTAAACCCGGTCTAGACACCGTCCTTTCCGTCTTCACCCCATCCTATCCGTCCAGACCCCGTCCACTCTGTCATTACCCCGTTTCACTCCAGTCATAACTCCGTCCTATCCCTGTCATAATTCCCCTCCAAACCCCATCCTAACCGTTTTACTCACGTTCGACTACCGTTCATCCCATTTCACTCCCGTTCGACCGCCTTTCATACCGTTTCGGTCCGATCCACCATCCGTTTGACTCTCGTTTGAGTCCCGCCGGTTACGTACAGTCCCGTTCTAACAGTCCCCTTCCCGTCCAAACCCCGTCTAAGTCCTGTCTTATTAGCACTTCTCCTTATGTAATAGCCTCTTGAACCCGAATCGGTAGTGGAGTACCCAGACACCAATTGATACACTCCTAGCAGTAGTGGCTTGGACCTTTGTGAAACTAGAGGACCATGATGAAGAAGAACAAGGGCAGAGACGTCAATTAAAGCATAAAGCTGGGAAGAAGAAAAGGAAGAGGCCTTCAGTATGGGTTCGATCCTAGTTGGAACCCGAAAGGAGGCTGCAATATGGACACTATGAGAATATCCTTGAAGAACTCCGGTTTTAAGACAGCAGTTCATTCTTCAACTACATGAGAATGCCTGCTCAAATGTTTGACGAAATACCAGTGAAAGTAATGCCCGCAATAAGCAAGCATGACTCTAACTTTCGGAAGAGTCTTGAACCTGGACTGAAGCTTGCAGTTACAATGAGACACCTTGCTACAGGAGATAGCTATGCCACTCTATCCTATGACTTGAGGGTGTCACGCCATACAATATGCCATAGTGAACAGTTACAAGCACGATGTTATTCCATGTCCTGTCACCAAAGAAGAATGGAAGGAGATAAATGTAGGCTTTAAGATGAAGTGGAATCTACCACATGCTGTAGGAGCACTTGATGGCAAGCATAAGAAAACCTCCGAGCTCTGGCAGCTTGTACCACAATTACAAGGGGTTCTTCTCCATCCTTCTGCTTGCCCTGGAGGACGCAAACTACAAGTTGCTGTGGATAGATGTGGGTGGTTATGGGCATATGTCAGATGCCCAGATCTTGCTGTGACAGAACACCTAATGAAGCCCAATTCCAGGAGGGTGTTGTGTGAATTAACCTACAACTACCGGATATCAAGAACAAGGAGGGTAGTTGAGAATGCTTTCGAAATATTGTCAAACAGGTGGAGAATACTTCTAACTACTATGCAGCAGACACCAGATGTGCACCGTGGTCAGGGGTATTGCGGAGACGGCTGCGTGTATACACAACATCATGAGGGAGAGGTACCCTAGTGCCCATGACAACCACTTAGACAAAGAGGAAGAAGACCACAGTACTGTGCCCGGAGCCTGGAGACGACATGCGAATATGCACGACATAACATCTGTGGTTGGACCAAATAGAGCTACTGTGTTAGCAAAAAACAGCGAGAGCACCTAAAACTTTACATCAATGGTGTGGCTGGTTGTGTGTCATGGCAGCAAAGAATGATGGAGCCGCCAAGCAAGGAATAAAGTTTGTGTATGTACTTGAGCAGAGACACTGTGTTGGCCCCAAAAAGACAGAGAGTACTTTGATAAGACCACTTCTGTTGTTTTTGTATTTGTTTTTGTTGTTACTTGTTTCCATGAATCAGTTGTTCTTCTTAATAATAATAAAGTTTTGATGTTTGTACTTGGGTCTTGTATTGGTTTCAGTAATCCGTCTTTACTCTGTTGCTGTAGAGGCAACCAGAGTTACATATTCTAAAGGTAAGGAAAGTAGGGGCATTCAGATGGAATTCCTGAGTCATTTATTACTAACATCGTTTGATTATAAAGGGAATAAAGAGGTTCAGGATACCGTTAGCGTGTGACAATGTTTTTGTTTGTTTGTTTTGTTTTAGGCTCTGATTTTTTGTATTTATTTATTTATTTCTCTCGTATCATTGCTTTCAAAGTTATCCTTTTGGAAATGTGTTGGACCTGAAGAGGACCTTTTTTGTGTTCTCCAGGAGGTTCAGTTGTCCAATTGGTCAAGAGGCTCAGGGGTGTTCTTTTCTTCCTGGGAGCAGTAGTGGCGGACAATGCTGCGGAGAGTGATGAGAGTGAAGCTGCAGTGGTAGAGTCCAGAGCTGGAGCCGGTGTACTGGCCTGTGCTTTGGATGGGCTGATGGGAGCTCTTGGCTGGTTGTGGCTGGACATAGGGGATGCCCCCAAAGGAGGACTCGAAGGGGTCTGGATGGGCTGCAGTGTGTGGAGTTGAGGGGCCAGTGGGAGCTGTTGCTGTGGCTGGTTGACGGCTACTGGGGCGGCAACTGCTGTGGAACCACTCTGCATCCTGCGATCCCCAAACTGACACCTTGGGTCCAACAGCCGTCCACGGCCATTGGCTAGGATGGGGCTGCCAACCAGGCCAGGTGCTTGGTCCCTACTGTGGCACGTTGGACTGGGTGCCTGGTGGAAGAGCTGCATGTTCTGGGGCACAGGCGGCTTGGCGGTGTTGACCTGTGTTGAGTTGGTGGAGGTCTATGCTGTGCTCGTGGATGGCCTGTTCCGGATCATGTCCCACTCCTGCCAGATGATCATCGTGAATTTGCGCTGAATCCCCTTGTAGGACTCCTGGGGAAGATCCTGCAGCTGTTTCCCCAGCCAGTTGCAAAACAGCTCCCTATCTGTCGGCTCCTCCTTCCTGGGCTTCAGATGATGGGTTAGCAGGTCTATCACTTTAGTGAGGGCTTCATGTTCTTGCACCTGGATGTTGGCTGTGGAAGGTGTCGAGGTCTTACAACGACTGGAAACGGATGGGGTAGGCTGACTTGGAGCATCCGGTTTTGACTCCAACTCCGATGGCTAACCCATGTACCCCTCTCCAGAAGGACCGGCTACTGGCGCTGCTGGTGCTGCTGCTACTGATGATGATGTGGCCGCCTTCTTTGCCATCAACACAACGTTGCGACAGGGGACCTCCACGATGTGGGGACAGAGGAACTGAAACGAGTTCAGCACCCACCTGTCCCTGTCGCTGAGCTCTGATTCCCGCTGGCCAGACTGGGTCCTCCGCAAGCAGCCCACTCTAGTTTGGATGCTATTGTACCATGTCTTCAGCTCTCTAGTACTGGTTGCCCCATCTTCTCAGCTTGCTGAGTCCATAGCCAGCCCTTCACTTGCCTCTGGGTCCAGGCCTTCAGCTTCTTTTTGAAGCGGCATTCATTCGAGGAACTAAATTCGACCATTTCCTCCTCCTCCTCCTCCTCCTCAGGTGTCAGCCTTGCCACAACCCGCTACCTTGTGGATGCTGCTCCGCTTCTCCTGATCCAGGTTATGCTCGGGTTCTGAGGTCGCCTCTTCGGTGGGTGTTTCTTCCCTCGTGGTGTCCTCATCTTCTACTGGGGTGGGCAGCCTTGGAAGGGCTCCTACCCTTGCCTCTTCCCTTTGCAGTCGATCCTTTCATAGGCATGGCTGAAGATTTCTCGATGGGTGATATAGTTGTGAAATTCGCAGTTGGAATTGTTTTGGTCTGGCACTGCGGCATTTTTATACAGAACGCTTGGCAGGACGGTGCAGGAAACGTGTCTAAAACAGATGAGACGGATGACACGGGAGCAGGACGGGAGAAGCAGACATCAAAGGAAAATTGGAACGGGCTGTAACACATGGGAGACAGGGCGCAGAACGGCTGACACGTCCGGAAATCGTTGTCAAAACAAAGGTCGGCTGACAGGAAATGAAGTATAATGTGCTCGGAACGAATTAAACAGTGTCTGAAATCGGAATGCCGTTTGATCTGTTCCATTCCCGTTCAATCTGTTCCATTCCCGTTCAATCTGTTCCATTCCCGTTCAATCCGTTCTGTTCCCATCCTTCATCACGTTCAACCCAAGAACGGGACCAGGTCGGCAGCTTTTTGAACAGTTAAGAAAATCCAGCCGACCAGCCCCATCTAGCTGCCGACCATGCCATTTTCTCTTCCGTTTCAATACGTTTGATCCGTTTAATTGCCGACTCATTCACGTGTTTGCCGTTCTGGAGAGAACAGAATAGACAGGGGTACAACGGTGCTCAGTGCAACTTCTCTGAAAGCTCCCTGTGACTCCGGATGATGAGCACTAGACTTAACATGCTTAATACTCCAACTGGTACATATACTACATCTTGTTGAAACACCTTAGAAAACCAACTAAGGCCAAAAACTTGATCAAAGCCTTGACAATCACAGGAGCAACAATTTTACGAAGTGGAGTTGCTTCAGAAAATCTGGTAGAAGCACACATGATAGTGAGTAGATACTGATTTTACCAGACGTAGTCTTAGGTAATGGACAAACACAATCAATAACTCTACGGAAAGGTTCCTCAAAAGTCGGTATAGGTTTTAAGGGAGCAGAAGGAATTATCTGATTTGGTTTTCCAATAATTTGGCGTGCATGACAGGTCTTGCAGAATTCAACCATATTTTGTCTGAAACTGGGCCAAAAGAAATGTGCCAAAATTTTCTCACAAGTTTTGTTTACATCCAGATGACCTGCCATGGGACTTTCATGAGCCAATGAAAGTACATGTTTTCGAAATAATTTCAGTAGCAGGATTTGATGTTACAATTTCCATTCATCTTCCGCAGGAGCATCCAGTGAGCTAAATGTCCACATCAGAACAACATAATAACAACAAACTGGAACCTTGCTAAACTCCTCTAAAGGAACAGCCTTACCAGCCAACTTCTGCATTTCAACATCCTCACCCACTAATAAGCTCTCTGGAAAGAATGTGATCACCTGAAGAGTTACTACTCTTTGAAGATAGGTCATCAGTCTCTACCTCAGAGTGATAGGTTTATAATTTTAGAAAAATTGTTTGGGTGTATTTGATTTCTGTGAAGAAAATGGCATATCGCCAATCTGTTCTGATCCGCCCTTGATATCTGTGATGCTTGAGTGTTATGGTTCTAAAACATCTTTCTTTCTTGTTGATCTTAGTTTTTGCCAAACGGGAAAGGTGTTTACAAAGCTTTGTGACAGTTTAAAACTGTCTTTTTAGGGGGGTCTGACAGGACCAGTTAATATTCTGTCAATGTCCATGCCATGCCCCACATGCAATACGATATCTGAATTGACTACAAATGTAGAAAAACTTTCAAATTAGATGTTTTCAAAATACATGTGTTCTAGCGACAGTATTGCATTCTTTAACATGATTTGGGATGGCCATGGTGTATCATTTATTCTTTCATCCATTCATGTATTTCTTTCTTTCGTTCTTTTTCTATATTTTTTTATCCGTTCACATGTCATTCTTGCTCTTAATTCTTGCTATAGTCTGTCCATCAATCCCTCCCTCTATGTCTCTCTATCTATCCACTGTAAAATTCTGACTGATACAATACATTGGCTGAAGCACTGTTAAACACAGCCGAAGTTGCACTGGGAACGAACCAAGCCACTGTGTGCGTTGGAGCGTGACGGTAATGAAAGCAAGCAAGTGACCTATCTCTTGTAGATTATCCCAGGTTAAATGACATATAATATCAAGATCACCACACTTCATACTCTGTGGAATGAAAAGAAATACTATATATAACCCACATAGAGACGAAGATACCTGCATCTGTGGGAACGATACTTGCCATATTTAGGGCTTTTACATTGCCAGGAAATTCTTTTGACATGACGCAAACAGGTCATTGAACCATCGACCTTCGGGTACAAGCATAACATCTCAGTCGGAATGGTTTTGGTCTGGCACTGTGGCATTTCTATACAGAACGCTTGGCAGGACGGGGCAGGAAACGTGTCTAAAACAGATGAGACGGATGACACGGGAGCTGGATGAGAGAAGCAGACATCAAAGGAAAATTGGAACGGGCTGAAACACATGGGGCGCAGAACGGTTGACACATCCGGAAATCGCTGTCAAATCAAAGGTCGGCTGACAGGACATGAAGTATAACGTGCTCGGAACGGATTAAACAGTGTCTGAAATCGGAATTCCGTTTGATCCGTTCTGTTCCCATTCAGTCTGTTCCATTCCCGTTCAATCCGTTCTGTTCCCATCCTTCATCACGTTCAACCCAAGAACGGGACCTGGTCGGCAGCTTTTTGAACAGTTAAGAAAATCCAGCCGACCAGCCCCATCTAGCTGCCGACCATGCCGTTTTCTCTGCCATTTCAATACGTTTGATGCGTTAAATTCCCGACTCATTCCCGTGTTTGCCGTTCTGGAGAGAACAGAATAGACAGGGGTACAACGGTGCTCAGTGGAATGGGGGTATATGTTCGATGAAACTTCTCTGAAAACTCCCTGTGACTCCGGATGATGAGCACTACGCTTAACATGCTTAATACTCCAACTGGTACATATACTATAGCTTGTTGAAACACCTTAGCAAAGCAAGGTAAAAAATTTGACCAAAGCCTTGACAATCACAGGAGCAACAATCCTACGAAGTGGAATTGCTTCAGAAAATCTGATAGAAGCACACATGATAGTGAGTAGATACCGATTACCAGACGTAGTCTTAGGTAATGGACAAACACAATCAATAACTCTACAGAAAGGTTCCTCAAAATCCGGTATAGGTGTTAAGGGAGCAAAAGGAATTATCTGATTTGGTTTTCCAATAATTTGGCATGCATGACAGGTCTTGCAGAATTCAACCATATCTTGTCTGAAACTGGGCCCAAAAAAATGTGCCAAAATTATTTGTCATTTTGTACAAGCATAACATCACTGAGATGAAGGGATCCATTGGAGATAACGTTACTGGCCTGCTCCTTAAATGCTGATGATCGACTGAACAACTTACAGTTATATTTCGCTGTTTCAGGTAGTTAATCAAATGAAACACCAGACACATTTCCCTTGAAGCCCTCTAGATCATATTTACATGAATATTTTATTTGTATGAACACTAGGAATACTATAATCGTATAATGTTTCAGTGTTAGATTTGGGTGAAATTTTGAGTGGGTCCAAATTGATGAAAATAATGTTTCTGGACCCCCTCCAATGTTAAATAGATGGGCAGGTATAAAATAGAGGGGGTGCCCGCTGAATTTGATGAGTCAAAACACTCCAAAATTCTCTCTTGAGCCAACACTGATGTTTCAAATGGACTGTTGGTGCAAACTTTGTAACATCTATTCTTAGTAACATCGATTGATGTTTTGCTATCTGAGCAGCGTTTATCAGTTGAAGACTTAATTATGATGCACGTAATGGATGTAAATCACTTCCTGGTGTTGTTTTAAGGTTTAGAAGTAGGAATTAAGTATCGTACTAGGTATAACAAGGCATTTTCATTAACCGGAAGTACATTGGTCGGGGGTCAAAGGTTACATGCGCATAACCGGATCCGATTATGCGTAATGTTACATGCTGTGTTTACAATGTCAGATTTGGATGAATGTCACAGGATGTGTACATGAATATGGTAAAACCTTGGGGAAATTACTTCACGTCTACTGAAGAATTGTGTCGTGATGGATAATAGTCAGTGAGATTTCTTAACTTCGAATTTAGGTATCAGGCCAATGTGTATGAATCCGTTCCTACATGTTATCTCAGTTCGTAGGCTGATATTATTGTTACATTACTCGTACATCATTGTAAGTACATCTATCGGCAGACAATAGACAATTATCAATTGAACAGAGGGACCAAGCTTTAGGAAGACTGAATGCTAGTCAGACTGGAAGACATGTTGCAAAACATTTTTCTGCTCATGTTCGAACAATATACCCCTTACAACAACGAGTCAGAGCCACTGACGCCACAGCCGACCATACTTGCCGTGGAAGTCAGTAACAACCGAAGGGTGCTGGTAGAAATAATGGAGAAAGATGAATGGCCAAGGGTGCAACTGTAAGCCTCATTTTTTTTCTTATTTTAGCGAATCAAATAAAGCTGTTTCAGCAACCTAATGGTATTCCGTTTTAGTCCTACTTTTACATAGAATCCCATCTTATTTCAATGTTTGTTTGTGTTCTATATACACCCAATCTCATTCTGTGTTTCGTTTTATTTGCCATTTTGCATTTCATATACAACCCAATTTTATTTCGTTTTCGTTTCAGTTTTGATTTTACATAAACTCAATCTTATTTCGTTTCCGTTTCCGTTTCAAGTTTTATGTATTACACAGCCATGGTTTGTTTTAGTTTCCGTTTCAACTTATATATATATATATATAAACGAATCTTATTTCGTTTTTGTTTCCGTTTCAGGTTTTACATAGATTCAAAAATTATTTTTCGTTTTTGGTTCCGTTTCAAGTTGTATACCCTTTTTTTCTTTTTAGAATATAACAATAAATAATAATAACAGGGATATTTATAAAGCGCCAGTGTCCACCCACGAATTCATGCTCATGGCACTGGGAACTTACGTATAACGAGAAAAGAAGAGTCACTGGCAGGCTCTAGGGAGACCCATGATGAAATGAAATGATGGTATCAATATACTCAAAGGACATGTAGTTCACCGTTGGTTTCATCACACTGACATCAAGAGAAGCTGTGTAAATAACAGCAACTCCACCGCCCCTGCCTTGCCTAGGAATGTGTGAAAGACGAAATCCTGGTGGTGTCATTTCTGCTATCAGTGCATCATCACCACAGTCGTTTAAACAAGTCTCAGTTAAGAAATGTACATCAATATTTTTGTTGAGTAGGATATCCTTGATTTCAAGTGTTTTATTTGTGAATTCCAAACAGCCACACGTACATACTTACTTCATAATTTTGAACAACCTGACCTTCAATTCTGCACAGAAACATTCCTTTTAACTTTTCCACCAGCACGTTGTCCCCTCTTTGTTTTCAGCAGAAATCCAAAGATAATTGAGTTTGTGAAACACTGCAGGAGAAAGTCTTGAATTAGAGAGACTTGATACAGATTGGTGAATAGCCACCAGCCACAACCTCTGTTGTATCTGATACAGCGCTGATTGGTTTCCGTTGTCTTCTCTTGTATTGCTCCACTGCCCACAGCTTGGGCTTGAATAGCACAGTGGGTTGAAAAAGTTGTTGAAAATAGACAAGATTCAACAACAAATGTCACTAGATTAATAATTCTTGACACTTTTTAGCCAACAAAACATGAACAATGTTCCTTAATATGTAGCCAATAAGTATATTGCGTTTTTGAGGCAACTGTGAGTGAGTGAGTTTAGTTTTACGCCGCACTCAGCAATATTACAGCTATATGGCGGCGGTCTGTAAATAATCGAGTCTGGACCAGACAATCCAGTGATCAACAACATGAGCATCGATCTGCACAATTGGGAACCGATGACATGTGTCAACCAAGTCAGCGAGACTGACCACCCCGTTAGACGCCTCTTACGACAAGCATAGTCGCCTTTTATGGAAAGCATGGGTTGCTGAAGGCCTATTCTACCACGGGACCTTTACGTGTTTTGAGGCAACTGGGAAGATATAAACCAGAATAAATGCATAAATGGGAGAGAGTAAAAAGCAGCTGCCAAGCGCTATCACTCTACCCAAGTCCAATGGGTATGCTAGTATTAATAACATTTCATTACTCATACGGGCTAGGATGCACAGGTGACTCAGTGATTCTCGACACTGACTGGTCAGCTAAACAGAAAAGAAATATGATTGGTTGACTGAACTAGTTTTCATGATCCAAGTTCATTGACACTTTTTACCGTTTCATCGACAATTGGAATATGCTGTACTCTTCCAATCTGAGATTTAAAAAGTAAACGTGAAGGTTAAATATTGGGAATACTAATTTTATTAGAAATTGTATATTTCGCAATAAAACTGCCTGATAAATAGTAGTCTTTTAAAAATTAATAACCTTAAACGAACCGAAACAATCGTTTGCATTGTTTGTAAACAAGCATGGCCACCATGAGGATAACCCCGATCAAGGTCAAAGACCTAGTTCAAGTTGACGGTGACCCAATAGGAAGAGCGATAAGAATGTCCCGGGCATTGAATTCCTACAACCTGTTTGTTGCTAAAACTGAATTCGGGGAAATAGAAGCAGCAAGATACCGACTAAAGGTGTTACCCAGAAGTGTGACAAGCGAGTCGGTGTCCATGTCATTGATTGTCGAACTCTTCAACTTTTAACCGTTGACTTCCCCCAAGTTGACAGACTTTTGCCAAAATGTGTTTCAACACTACACCGTCGCCTGTCACTAGACACACGTCAGTCGTCAATGAAAGATGTTCCGGCGCACTGACTTGATCAAATAACGTTTTAGCTTAAATTAGTAAGTTCAATGATCATTATAGCATATTAATAAATGTTCATAAATTATTCCATAAAATTAATTTTGTTGCATTTTAAAGCAATTTTACGAGGCACTATTTTCCTAGATTCCTAGCTTTAGTATGTATGTTATATGCAACTCTGCCTGTCCATCTCCTCCCAAAACATTCTTAAAAACCGCCGAAAACGGCAAAAAACCCACGTCACACCAACGTGCAGTCTCATATTTATATAGTGGGCGAACGAGTATATAGGGTGTGTTGGACACAGGGGTCGCATCACCACCAAGGTGTTGAATTAAGACTCACTGTATTTTTTTCTGAAATCCTGAGATGTCGGTCTACATTTTCCATGCTGACCATACCTTTTCATCTCCTCCCAAAATATTCTTAAAAACCGCCGAAAACGGCAAAAATGCACGTCCCCCCAGCGTGCAGTCTCATATTTATATAGGGCCACCGTGGTCCAAAGAGGATATAGGTGTGCTGGAAACAGGGACCGCATTACCACTAAGGGTTTGAACTAAGACTCACTGTGTTTTTTGTTAGTCTGTTTGAAATCATGAGATGTCAGTCTACACTTTATATGCAGATCAAACCTTTCCATCTCCTCCAAAAATGCTCTTAAAAATCGCCGAAAACGGCAAAAGTCCATGTCCCCCCCGGCGTGCAGTCTGGCTAGCGACCAGTTATCGCCATTTTTAAGCTGTTTTTAACGATTTGCTCCATTATTTCTTCACAGAATGAAATAAAATTTGTTTTGATGATAGGTCAGCTATTCACCGATGTTTTCTGCATGCTTACAGTTGCCGATCGTGTTTCTCCGAGGGAGCGCGGTTGTGTATATTGTGCTTTCCCATCAACTAACAAGACCAGTTATCGACATTTCTGAATTTCTTTGTTATTCACCTAATTTGACATAAACTTGGTAATAAAACCATTGTGTTTCAAACCTTGACATATTGAAGAAATTTCATAACTGGAATTTGTTTTAAAAAAAGAAATTTAAAAGAACAAAACTCGCTCTCACTGTGAATGTTGACGGATGCTGATATAAGCTGATGGGAATATGGGGATGTCACCGCCGGGTTGAACTTATGAAAGTTGACATTTCGAGTAGTAGTTTGCAATTTTCGCAGTGATTGTTTTCTCGGGTAAAAACGGAAAGATAAAGGTGAAAACTGACAGTTATATTTTGTCAGTATCGTCTGCATGGTATCTGTCGAGTCCATAAAACGGAGATGGAAATTTGGGTCACTTCAAAGTTAAGTGACTGAATGTTGGCATTATGGGTATGGTCAGACAAATTAAAATCGTCACTTTTTATGGACTGAAATGTCAAGTCATAGATTCACAACACAGCCTCGATGATTTTCATTCATTTCTCATCGTTTATGAAATTTCAAGTCAACACCCCCGACGTGTCTGGGTCTCGTTTTCCGAGGGATTCATATTTGTAACGTGTACAACGCAAGATACTCACAGTAATTTTAACCATTGTAACCAGTCGTTTTTTGGATGTGTCAATGTGTGAATTACTACAGAAGTACAAGTAAAGCTGTCTGCGCAAGCACTACAGCCTAGTGTTGGCGATGACTGGTACGCGGCGATAACTGGTCGCTATAGCCAGTAGGGCCACCGTGGGCGAATGTGCATATAAGTTGTGTTGGAAACAGGGCCGCACCACCAAAGCGTTGAAGTAATTAAGACTCACTGTATTCTGTATTTTTTCTGAAATCCTGAGATGTCATTCTACATTTCATGTGCACATTCCACTTTTCCATCTCCACCGCATATATTCATAAAAATCACAAAAACGGTAAAAAATACACGTCACACCAGCATGCAGTTTCATATTTGTGTTGAATTGCAAAAATACACGACTGATGTCAGTGATGACAATGCTAAAATTGTGCTGAGTTTTATTTACTGGATGAATGTGCTTAAAAGAAACAGAAGCTATAAAACATAAACATCTTACTCTGTTTCATCCAATCACGATTATCACACGTGTATGTCTCTTCTGTTGTCTATATATGGTCCTTGTTCGCGCACAGCCAAAATGACAGTCACTTTAAGTAATACGCGAGATGCCACGAGAGTGTTCAGCTCGATAAATTCAATCCTACGTCATGTCATCTGAGAGGGTTTAAAATAGTGACGACCCGATTTCCTGGGCCATTTTGTTGCTGGGGCACCCACATAATTGACACTGTCGTTATATAAATATATATCACAATATATTGAGATCACCGCATGCGTTTGGTAGAAAAATGTCAAATATATAAAGAAATATACGAAGCGTTTGAAAACGTCGATTTTTGCAACTCATTCCATGTTTGAAAATCATCGTTTCGTTTTAAACGAACTCCGCAATTTCATAACATACAATGTCGGTTCCGGTTTGGGTAACAACACGGATTGCATGTGGTTCTGAGATAAACTGCTAACGTTATGCCGTTGTGAATCTAATATATGATTAGACGATTGCTTATTGCAGTTGACGCCTCAAAATTATCGAGGTATTGCTTTGTGGTATATTTTCGCGTTAAAGAAAGATTACTGTCAGTATAGGAGTAGTGCTGCCCTTGCTGCGTTCGTCTGGCTGTTGCCTCTCTCTGTTCACACGGTCACGGAGTCCAATTTCACTCTGTGTGTTGGAGATCAGGCTTCTGAGAAAGACTTCCTGGAAAGGGTTCCTTCCGTACACCCACGTATTTTATGATTTTGTTTTGTGCCTAAACTTGAGTAGTGTCAGTGTTCATGGGTTAAACTTAACCCTAACCCCCAAGATTAGGTGGGGGCACGTAAGGAAGTGTGACCGGCTTCTAGCGAATTCAACATTGTTAAAAGATATATGTTAACACTTATCGTGAGTCGTAAATGCTGGTGACTGAGCAGTCTCTCTCACTGATATTTTCCCTTCCACCCAGCCCTTTCGTCTAATGCTAAAGCCATAAATGAACTCGACCTCGTTGTATCGCGGTACTTGACACATCCATAATCGGAAATAAGCTTATGATGCCTATTTTATTGTAAAACCTGATTAACATGACATTTAATCAACACATCTGTGAAACGGCTATTATTTTAACTTTGATAGTGTTTCAGCGAAAACTATTAGACAAACAGAGACGATTAACACTTATCAAAGGGGAGAACGCCATTGTATCACCGTAAACACTTGAATTCATTCCCCAGGAGATAAATATAGCCCATGACATCACTTCCACTATATTTTTGGCTACGTAGTTCAGATGGAGTGGGAATGGTCAAATATGAAGCGTAAATATTATAGCAGGTATTTCTTGGATGGGGGTCAGACAGATTCCAGATTTTAATGTTAATAATTCTGCTGGATAAAACTTATGGGGATTTGATACATCATGCCGATTTCAAAAAGGTAAACGAGCCACTGATGTTAGGCTGTCGATTGACATAAATAATCACCTCGAAAAGACATGTCTAGCATGTAAAACAAGAAATACCGATTTGCTGCGATACCATGAATGCCACGATTCAACAAGGTCCGAGTATAAGTATTCACTTCTCATGTTTCTGAATCTACTGTACACTGGGTCTCCTTTTCAGTTTAAAAGGATTTAAATATATTCACGCTAGAATCACACACCTAACTTTAGTGCAGAGGTTGTTGCAAAGACTGTTTCATCATCTGCTGTCCATAGTCTTCTTAGCCCCTAAAAAAATCCATTACAAAACAGATGGCTTCTCAAGTAGAATCTATGCCCTGTACAAACAGATTTGTAATTCTCTTGTAAGGTAACACCAAAAATTCTTTTCATGATTTAAAGTAGATGAGGCCACATCTGATACCAGTAATGCAATGTCAGTGACCTGAATATGATCCTGTGAGAAAATATATATTCTGTTAGTTCCTAGGCTGTAATCATGTATCATCAGTTTGACAGGTACATGTACTAAGGTTGTAGGTAATTTGACATTCTCGACCCTCAAGTCAGCTTGAAGCATTTTCAGTCTGAATGTTCACATAGTTTTGCAGTGTCTTGCAACCAGAAACTGTTCACTGTGTTTGTCGTCAGAAGAGTGGGACATTACCGCACTGGTTCAGGCATTCGCTTGTCACATTGAACACCTGAGTTCTATTCCCTACAACAGTACAAGCATAGGTTTGGCCTGTCAAGCACTGACATTGCTTTATTATTGCTAACACCACACAAACTGAAAAAATACAGACCTCTACCTTGAAAAAATGTGAATATACAGTGATAGAAATTAACACTCACCCCAAGGCCTGAAGTGAGTAAAAATTTGTCTGGGCGAATTAGAACCATGCTGTTAGTTGCCCACAAGGGTATGTATCACTGCTAGTTATTGAGATGGAAAGACTTCCGTCCATATCCCTTCTTCTGATAACTGATACAAAGCCTCACCATAATCATTTATATGTGTTTGCCTCCCTACAGTTGGTTAGTATAAAATTATTCTTTTACTGCAATCGTTATTTTTAACTGGGCCAGTCGAAAACTGCTTTTTATGTCTACTGGCCTGAAAAGCCTGTTTGAAAATATATCTCTGAATATATCTCTTTTATTGGCCAGTATAACAAGCACAGCAAGACTACCGATATTTATGACTTTCAACAACCATAAACTGCCACAATGGGATGTAATGGCCAGAATGTTCATGAAATGCTGTAAGTGTTAAACTTTTGACCAAACTGAATTTGTGTTTCAGTCTGCTGTCAACTGCAGATATGTACGGCCGTGGGAGGGGACACAAAGGTGACTCTTGGGGAGGACGCTCGGGCCGAGGTGGCAGAGGCTATGGAGGCAGGAGGCATGACGATGATGGGGACAGACATGGCAGGAGAGACCGAGGCCACTCGAGACATGGTGGTAGAGACTGGAGGGACGACAATGTGGATGGTAACCATAACAGTTTGTGTGTAATTGAGAGAAGGTCTTTCAGGTGTCTTATGATACCAAATACATGATGCTGTATTTATTCCATACTCAGCAGACCTGTGAAGGTCCTGGGGTAGAACAGGCCTTTAGCAACCTATGCTTGCCATAAAGGTGACTATGCTTGTCGTAAGTGGTGACTAACGCGATCAGGTGGTCAGACTCACTTACTTTTTGGACACGTCATTGGTTCCCAATGCACAGATCGATGCTCATGTTGTTGATTACTGGATCGTTTGGTCCAGACTCGATTATTTACAGACTGCTGCCACTCACTGTACTCAGCAGCTAAGAAAGATGCGAGGTTAAACATAGAATTTGAAGCAAGAATAGGAACAAAGAGGATTACCTTGACCTTTGACCTTGACCATATTTTTTACATGGTTTGGTGGAGCAGTGCTTGGATCAGCACATACATTCTCAAAAAGGATAAAGTCACTATTCATATTGAAGATATATTCCTTTATGTATAGCCTCATGTTCTCTGACAAATAGCATGGTTACCTTGAAAATGCACAAAAGTGACATATTGCCTGACACTGTCAGGTCTATCCTCGATAACTTCAGGGTATGCGGTCCAAAAAGTCTCCACTGTACCCTGGATGTGTCTATGGTATCTACGATAAATTTATTACCTCCCTTGGCTGGCTTTTTATCCGATCAGGTGTCTATGCTGGGAAGTTGAGCGAACCAATCACAACTCACTTTCGCTTCTTAAATTCTCTAACCGATTAAACTTGGCAAACAAACCATGCAGATGTTCTCTGAAAAGGGTTAATGGATTTCTTGCATATGTTTTTGAAAAGGTTTCAGACCTATGAATTTTCCTGTATGATTTCCCCAAATTGTGAGTTGCATGGCGAGCAAACCTTTGCAGTTGCAACTGCTGCCTTTGTTGACACTGGCAAGTTCGGTTATAACGTTAGCCTTGCTGATTGGCGGAGCAAGCAAGGGGAGGTAATAAAATTATCAGGCCGACCCGCAGATGCATCCAGGGTATAGTGGAGACTTATCAGAATGTATACCCTGGAGATATCGAGGATGTTTCAGGTCTGGCGACACTGGTTTTGGAAACCTAGAGATTCCAGGCTTTCCAACATTACCAAATACATCTTGCATTACCTCCAGTAGACTTGTTTCAGTTTTTTACACTAAGTACCTCTGCACTATTTATGCTAAGGTTGTTTTGTGCATGCGCCCACGTTTGAAATATTGTGAGGACAGTTCTAACCCAGTGAGATTGCAGGTTAGAACTGGCACCTGTGTGGACTGTTGCTAGTATCGATTATTATCAACAGACTGGAATACTATGTATGGTGTTAAACAACAACACTGTTGCAGTCAAGTGCATTGAGTGGGCTTAGATTGAGATCATTAGATTGAGATAGTGATCTGGCGTGACTGTAAGAAGGGGAGGTAACCTGAGCACAGGGGCTTGTGATGTTAGGCAGTTTCAGTTGGTAGTTCAGTATTGCAATGTGTTTATTCAACTGAAAACAGAAATGTACACTGAACTTGGAATTTTCAGAGTTGTCAATTGTTGCTGAGTGCTGAGTTTACATATAACTACCATGACTCTACCTTCCAACATTCTCTCATAATGCATATAACTGACATAGGTGCCAATGATGGTGATAGTCACAGTGCTGGTGGAGGCCGTGGTGGTCGGCCCCCTCCTGGTCTACGTGGGCGAGACATTGGAATGTGGTATGCCAGACGCAGCAAGGAAAAGAAGGAGAAGCAAGACAGAGAACAGGTAGGTGGCTAGTGGTTGTGGCAGGTAGGTGAAGCTGGCGTCTTGCGCTTGCATCTGTGCCAGGTTTGAGGTGCTTGATTCTGTAAGCTGGGTGGTGCTAGTATTTCTGGTAGGTGACTGGTGCTTAATTCTGTAAGCTGGGTGGTGCTAGTATTTCTGGTAGATGACTGGTGCTTGATTCTGTATGCTGGGTGGTGCGAGCCATCTATGGCAGGTGACTGGTGCTTGATTCTGTAAGCTGGTTGGTGGTAGTGTTTCTGGTAGGTGACTGGTGCTTGATTCTGTATGCTGGGTGGTGGTATTGTTTCTGGTAGGTGACTGGTGCTTGATTCTGTATGCTGGGTGGTGGTAGTGTTTCTGGTAGGTGACTGGTGCTTGATTCTGTAAGCTGGTTGGTGGTAGTGTTTCTGGTAGGTGACTGGTGCTTGATTCTGTAAGCTGGTTGGTGGTAGTGTTTCTGGTAGGTGACTGGTGCTTGATTCTGTATGTTGGGTGGTGGTAGTGTTTCTGGTAGGTGACTGGTGCTTGATTCTGTAAGCTGGTTGGTGGTAGTGTTTCTGGTAGGTGACTGGTGCTTGATTCTGTATGCTGGGTGGTGGTAGTGTTTCTGGTAGGTGATTGGTGCTTGATTCTGTAAGCTGGGTGGTGGTAGTATTTCTGGTAGGTGACTGGTGCTTGATTCTGTATGCTGGGTGGTGGTAGTGTTTCTGGTAGGTGACTGGTGCTTGATTCTGTAAGCTGGTTGGTGCTAGCATCTGTGGCAGGTGGATGGTGCTAGGGTCTGTTACAAGTAAGTGGAGGAAGTCCCTATAGAAGATACGTAGTGTTTGTGTGTCTGGCAAGTGAGTGGTACTACTGTGTAGAAGCTGGGTGGGTCTTGTGTCTTGCAGGTGGGTGTGGCTTGTGGCAGGTAGGTGTTACTACAGTTTGTCTCAGACGGGTGGTACTGGTGCCTGTAGCAGGTATTAATTCCTGTTTACAAATTTGCTCTATATTTTAGCCAAAGTATAAACAGATTTAAACACTTAAGAAAGTTTGTTAATAATTTTTACTTGATACTTTGAATACATTTATACATATTTACCTGTTTTTTAGTGGTATAATTTTTTTTAGAGACCAACAGTTGCCATGGATTCACACAGAGAGCACCACATTCGTGACCTCCTTGACAAAATCAACTCCTCTGAGCCTCGTGTAGATATGTTTGACAGCCCACATATAAGGCCAGCATCACAATCCAATTCACTTGACAACAAAAACTGGACAGCAAGTTCCCCCCAAGACATGTTTGACAACCCATATGGAGAGACCAGCTCTCGGGCACAGCCTGAATTGAAAGGAGCATGTGCATTCCCAGACACTACAGACTTTAGAGACGACAAAGATGAAGAAGAGCTGGAAGAGGAAGTGCCATCCATGTCGGCTATTATAGAATATGCAAAAGCTGAGGATGAATTCCCACTGGCTGAGGGTTCTGTGGATTTCGAAGGTTTGTTTTGTGACTATAATTTTGTAACATGGGTGTAATAGCCATTTTGTCACTTTGCAATACTCTCAGTATTGTGATTTTTTGTTAACAATGTGATATACAGTGTTTGGGTCAATGCTGAGCGCCCCCACTGGGTTAAGTACTGCCCCCTCATGACAAAAGCACTCAAACTAAAAGTAAAATTACTGCACCTGAAGTCCAGCAGCTTGAATTCTGTGATAAATTTTCTGGGACATGTGGTAGAAGCAGCCCTTCATATCTGCTGCAGGAAATACTTCACATTAATGACTGTACAGGTGATGCTGTCTTTAGTGCACAGCTAGTTTCTTTGATCACCAGTTTATTCATAAGGGCACAACTTTTAAGAGTCACAATCACGTTGTGTTAATGGATTTAATTTAAAATTGGTTTTATTAGAAACAGTTCTGTTAAGACGGGGAAGGAGGAAGGGGGGTCACTTTTAGTTTTAATGGGGGAACTTATCTGGGGGGCCTGATACTCAGTGTTTCTGATCTATCATGTCAACTTAATGTCTGAAAAAATCCTGACATGATCTAGTCATCAGATGTTTATGACCTTGATGAAGCCCACATACCTATTTGGTGCAAAACTGTCATTCAACCCAACTGTCGTAGGTCTCTGGGTACCATAGCGCATAATGATAATAGGGTATGTTAAAGTTTAGAAGGTACAGTATTTGTAGCATGTTATATTTGGGATTACTCTCTCTCAGTACAGTACCAAGTCTTCTGTGTTTGTTCGGTTGGGTCCGTTAGGGTCAGGCACCAAATCATCACTGCACAAAGTCAGCCGTCTAACCCCCGCAGTCATTACTGCTTCTACTGTCTTTGTCAAGACAGGAAGAGCAGTTGCTGATCAGGTTACGCTTCTCAATATGTGTGCTGGCGAATAAGTGCCTGACTCTTAGGGTGTGGGTTCCTGGATGGGACTCAACCCTACAAAAGTAGAAGAATCTGTACTTTACTGAGAAAGTGTAATCCCAAATATA
This sequence comes from Haliotis asinina, assembly GCF_037392515.1. Lineage (NCBI taxonomy): Eukaryota > Metazoa > Mollusca > Gastropoda > Lepetellida > Haliotidae > Haliotis > Haliotis asinina. Next base: position 9,604,137 of record NC_090295.1, on the reverse strand, counting down.
ACATAACTTACATTTTACCACTTTCCAAATGGCATTCACTATATTTGTACACTGATGATAGCTTTCTTATGCCAGTGCACGTATTATGAGGTAATGTTTTGATGATAAAGATACAAATGAAGGTAACGTGTACGAATGTATCAACATATTTTTTTGCCAGCAATCTTTGATGAAACATCAGTCTTATGGCCACTTTGCTGCATCCATTATGTTATGCTTCTGTTCATGCTTCTGATGATGGAGTACATCTTGTGAGCGAGCTGGAATAATAATAAGTCCATTAATGATAAGTGTGTGAAGACCTGGGTTAGAATTGTTTTTCAGCAACCCATGCTTGTTGTAAGTGGCAACTAACTGGATATGGTGGTCAGACACGCTGATTTGGTTGACACTCGTCATTATATCCCAGTTGCGTAGATCAATGCTCATGTTGTTGATCACTAGCTTATCTGGTCCAGACTTGATTATTTACCCACCTGCATCATATAGGAGGCATATTTCTCAGTGCAGTGTTAAATACCAAACTAAGCAACCTATGGTCAGGGTAGGGGTAGAGTGCAAATCCCCACAGATAACAGAGAAATAATTGTGAATCCATTGTCTAATAGACGTTGTTGGTTTCCCAGGTGCAAAGTATGCTGAAGACCCGATGGATGAGAAAGATCATCTTAGTGATAGGATGCTGGAGGAGTACAATGAGAAACAGCTGCAGGATGACTACTGCAAGATGATGCAGTTCAGGAAGAAGTTACCCTCCTATGAAATGAGGGAGGTGAGAGTTTTCTTACTGAACCCTCAAACCAGACTTAGTAATTATTTACAGACCTCTGCTATATAGCTACAAATTGCTGGGTGTGATGTTAAACAACAAACACTAAATTAAAATGTTGTCTCAAATTACCATCAAGAATATGTTTTTTACACCAAAACAGAATTCATTTATGTTTGATGGTTGAGTGAGTGAGTGAGTGAGTTTTGGTATTATGCTGTTTTTAGCAATATTCCAGCGTCATCATGGCTTGTATGTGTGATGAATGATTTTGTTCTGTAAATAAAGGTCTGTAGAAAAAGACAGGTAATCAACATCTAAAGGATACTTGATACACAGTAGATATTTTTTTTATGTAGTTTTCCAATAGTTTTGTGTTTCTGCTTCAAGTTCCATTCTCCACATTTGTGCACAGTGTTAGACCCTGTACTACCTCATATATATGATCATTTATAAGTGTTGCAATTTCATTTCAGAAACTGATGGATGACATACGTAACAACCAGGTTGTTGTGATCAGTGGAGAGACTGGCTGTGGGAAAACAACCCAGGTCAGTTTTTTGTTGTTGCAGCCAGTTATAATTAACTACTGACACAAAACCTACTGGAGTTTTGCTGGTTCAGAACTGCCACTATACAGATGGTCGGAATTCCGGACTTAAAGGGATTGCTCATAATTTGTGGCTTTAGGGTTGTTTCTCGTGGTTGTGGTTATGGGGAATTTAAGTCTGATCAAGATCATGGGAACAGATTTTCTCAAAAATCTTTATAGCAAACCAAGTTTGGTATGTGTTTTCAGGACATGAATTCTCGACTTTGAACAAGGAAACCAAGGTACAAATTTTTACAGAGTTATGGTCCTTGCCACTTGTGTCTTGACTTAGTTCACGGTTTTCCCAGTGGTTACAGATTGGCTCAGAAACTGTCTTAGATAGGAAAATCAAATTTGGGACACAAATGCCTTGAGTTTGACAAGAGAAATTCTTTAACGAGTTATGGCCCTAGTCATGGTTTTCTTGACTGAGTGCATCCTATCATTGATAGGGAAAAAAGAAATATGGTATGTATTTTCAGGAAATGATTGTGTATTTAATAGACAGGAACAGAACACTGTGGTGTGGGATATTGATGATGATGTCTTCTTGTTTTATGTGTCATCAGTGACAGGGGATGTTGATCATGATATCAGTCATTGGTTTGTCTCATCCAGATTTCTTAGTTTTCACTACATTGTCTTATACCTAGAATACATGGGGCTGCATTACCACAAAGAACTATCATTCACTGATTCTCAATTTTCAGGCATTTCATACTTCTGTGTGGTAATTGACCAGAATTCATCAATGTCTGCTTGTTAGCTTCTCAACTTGTGAGGCATTGGTGAGTTATGTTTTATGCTGCATTCAGCAATATTTCAGCTATATGGCAGCAGTGTGTAAATAATTGAGTCTTGACCAGACAATCCAGTGACTAACAGCATGGCCATCTATGTGTGCAATAAGAATACAATGGAGTTTGTCAAACAAGTCATCTGGCCTGACCACACTGTCTCTTTTGTTGCCTTTTATCACAATTTATGGATCTTTATCATCGGTTAAAAAATCCCATCGCAGGACGGTCAGGACAAGTCAATTTTCATTTCAGGCAATCAAATAATGGTATCTTGCTTGTCCGTGTACTACTACATAATTTCCACTTATGGTTTCAAACTGCAAATAAACTTTGATTTCATTTCATACCTGCTCATAATGTAGCTATTACCTTTTGCAATAATAATAATTTAGTGCTATCATTCTTTGAAATTTATCACTCTTCGATAAATAGTGCAGTAAACAGTATCATCAAACATTGTCATAAAATCAGGACAAGTGAAAACTTAGTGGGGACTAGTTACTTCCTTGAAGTCACTTGCCCTGTGCCGAGTGGCTTTTAAAAAAAAATTTGAACCCCTGTTTATGGGTTGTGGTCAGAAATTGTGTTTGGTTGTGTGTTTTCAGGTCCCTCAGTTTATCCTGGACGATTGTATTGAGATGGGGATCGGGTCTCAATGCCGAGTCATCTGTACACAGCCCAGGAGGATTAGTGCAATATCTGTGAGTCACGTTACCATAGTAAAACATGGTTTGTATGTTAAATAGTCACTAGTTAACATAGGTATTAAGACTATGTCGTCAATGATATATATACTCCTCACAAAAAGTTAAGCAACACAAATGTTTAGTCTCATTACATTTTCATTTATTGAAATCACTTCCAGTAATGTTGGGATTACAATCGGGTGACCTTGCAGGCCAGTCAATATGTGTGATGTTGTTGATCTAAACCTGCAGTCACCAAACAACGTAATTGGTGTAGATTGGGAAAATGAGGTTTCTTTGTCATCTTGGCCCCCGTAGCCCTTGATTCTACAGACAAAGAAGAATTCCTCTTGTTAGAGTATTTCTAAGGAGGGTCCTCAGTCCAAGTACCTTAACTCCTAACCTCCCCCAGTGCAAAGTTACATTAAAACAGTGATGTAATAATGTAGTATTAGTAAACACAGGACTAAAAGCCTAAATATGAAAATTGCTTGATAACTACGTTAAACAACACATCACTGTACAGTAACACACAGACTCTGTAATATAGCCACTCATTGACTCACTGACACAATGCCATGGAAGTAGTCACACGTTGATAACATCACATGACAATATATTTTCACGAAAACAAACTATCGCATATGAAACATAAATGCAAACACATGTAAATGACCACACAGTTACCATATTACCGTGTGGAATGGTGCGTGCGTGCATGTCTCGCTTTTAGGAATATTCAAGCAGTAACAAGGTAGGGAACTCCACAAATGGGCTTCACACATTGTACCCATGTTTGGAATCGAACCATGGTCTTTGGTGTGACAGTGAACGCTTTAAACTCGAGGCTACACCCACCAGCCTAGTCCCGCAGCAAATAATTACATATTGTTATACACAATTATGAAAACAGCTACGTTACAACAAAAAATGTGAACTAAGATGACACAGCCTAACAACAGTCAAAATATTACAATGAAAAGGCAGTTCCTGAAGAGTAAAGTCAAACATCCGTTTCTCTGTTTCCTTTGTTTAAATATTTTCATTTTTTCATGCTACCACAGGTAATCAAAATTATCTTCTCCAGGTGGCGGAGAGAGTGGCGGCAGAGCGGTGTGAGAGATGTGGGGGGTCAGACAGCAGTGTCGGGTACCAGATACGTCTAGAGTAGTGAGTTTCAGTCCAGCAATTACTTCCTGATCACGATACTTAAGATCGATACTCGATAATTTACTCATGTAGTATACTGAACAGCAAAAGAAACGCAAGTTTTCAAAAAAAGGAAATCTCATAAAAGCAAGCGTTTATGTTACGTTTTCTACTTCAAGGTTTGATGAAAAGCCAGAGTTACAGTATTTTTAGCTGTTCAATACTGTTGTGAAACAATGGAATCTGTCTTGTCTCAACTAATGTGGAATTGCACATTTAACTTCAGGGCTCTAATACTTCAGATTACGTAGAGGTCCAAATTGGTGATGTTAGAACAGCAGATAAGATTGTCTTGAAACATTATCCCAGAGTATTATGAGGAGAAAAACATACTCAAAGAAATATCTGGTTGTGTTTGAATTGTGTGAAGTACCAGTGCTGTTGCTGAAAGAACAGTGTAAGGTCTTGGAACTCCAATTTTTGGATGGTGTTGTGATTGGGTTCAGGGTTCATAACATTGTAGAAACTTGAAACCCCTGGATCAGTATGGTTGCCTACCGTGTGCTGCATCTAGTGACCGAGTGCTAGCCAATGCCCGTGACATAAGTGTTAATATTCCAGTCGTTAGAATAAAACAACTGTCACTCTCTTGATGATGATGATGATGATGATGATGATGATGATGATGATGATGATGTTTATTTTGCAGCAGATTACCACGAAAGAATGGCTCCATTCTGTACTGCACAACAGGGATTGTCCTGAAGTTTCTTGAATCTGATCCGTGAGTATTCACTGAAGTGACTGATCTGTCTCAATATCTGGAGATTCAGCAATCATTTTGTTCAGTTAAACGTCAGGCCAGAATTTCTTTAAAGATGGTACTACTGCCCTACTTGCCCATACTGTAGGTTTAATAAGAATATTTGCCTTCTGTTGTCGCCAGGCTTCTTCAGAGAGCAACCCACATCGTCCTTGATGAGATCCATGAACGTGACCTTCAGTCTGACTTCCTCATGATCATTCTCAAGGATATTCTACCTCGCCGACCTGACCTCAAGGTCATACTGATGAGTGCTACACTAAATGCAGCAATGTTCTCAAAATATTTTAGTGAGTATTTCTTGACCATGTGATAATACCTTTCAGAGAGTTTGAACTACGCAGTGCTATTACAGTGAGTTCCTTTCAAAAGGTCCCCACTGTAATATGCTTTCATATGTCGCTACATTATGTTGAAATGTCATTTATGACCATGACATATTTTATACACAGGATTTAATGCACAAACGTTTCTCATATTTTGTACAAGAAATAACAGAGTGAACATTTCAACATCTACATTCTACCGTTGTGTCTTCAGATGACTGCCCACAGCTGAACATCCCTGGCTACACGTACCCTGTGGAAGAATACCTGCTGGAGGATGTCGTTGAAATGTTGAAGTAGGAGCCGTTTTCTCACAATACAAAACTTCACTTCATTCTGACCTCACCACAGGGAGCCTCACTTTTACTCTGTAGTCACTACAGAGAACCTTACTTTCCTCTACCTTCATGAGTGACTATGCTTGTCGTAAGAGGCGACTAACGGGATCGGGTGGTCAGACTAGCTGACTTGGTTGACACATGTCATCGGTTCCCAACTGCGCAGATCGATGCTCATGTTGTTGATCACTGGATTGTCTGGTCCAGACTCGATTATTTACAGACCGTCGCCATATAGCTGGAATATTGCTAAGTGCGACGTAAAACTAAACTCACTCACTCACTCTACCTTCATGATAGTTTGCCTAAATAAATGGCATGCTGATGTTACGAGGCGTCTTATTGGGCACCCATGAAGGTTGATCTTAGCAACCCATGCTTCTCATAAGAGGCGCAAGAGAATCGTGTGGTCAGGCTCGCTGACTTGGTTGACATATATCTTTGCATCCCATTTGCATAGACTGATGCTCATGCTTTTGATCACTGGATTGTTTGGTCCAGATTCAGTGATTTACAGACCACTACTATATAGCTGGACTATTGCTGAGAGCAGCATAAATCTAATCTCAGTCACCCACTTAATAGGGAATTTCAGTTTGTGCATTAATGGGGTTAAAGTGTTTGGGAGGTTCCATTGGAACCAAACACCTTACTGTTTCAAGGTTTTACAACCTGTGAGAGCTTTTCACAAATTCTTTGTAATCTCTGGTACGGAGAGAGCCATATGGAGTTTTCACTTTTCATAAGTGAGATTTTGTTGTTATTCCTTTGTCAGGTATCAGCCAGACTCAAGTCAGCCACAGCGTCGGCGTCCTAGGGGAAAGCGGAGTCGAGAGGCAGATGAAGAGCGATGGAACTTTGAGGTCTGGTGCAGAAACCTGGAAGGGAGGTAACACTATCTTTTAAATGCCTTTTCCGAACATTGCAAGTCATAGCTTGTATATTGCTGAGTGCTACAGAAAGGGAACAAACAAACAATAATAGTGTGAAAGCTTGCTTGTCTCGACCAGATTAATTCTGGAAGTCTGAATTCTGGATAAATACTGCTGGGACATGTAGGACATGTATTCAGAGTAACATTATTTTGAAATACCTTGAGAATAACAGATTATGTTCAGATGTAGTATTCTGATGTTTTGAACATGGAACCTTTTACATGCAGATGTTCTGTTTCAGTTACTCACACTCGACCATTACAGCGTTGCAGAACATGGACTTTGATAAAATCGACCTGGATCTAATTGCCACCCTTATCAGGCATATTTCTTTGAATAAGTCGGTGAGTTGTCTCCCTTGCACAAACCACTGGGGAAGTAGCCAGTGTATGTGTGAAAACTTTTGACTTGTTACACATTATGTAGTCTCTGAAATGAACATATTCACAGAAAAATGTTCACAGATAATATTCATAAAATTTAAGAAAAGGAGCCTAGGTGTAATCAGGATGTGCCATGTATTCCAGACTTGGATGAGCTATTTTGGGTGTATTTGTTCCAGGGTCGTTTTGACAGACTAATGTCATTGATATGCACTGCTCTTTACTCTGTTCAAGATAAAGCTGACCATGTGTTTCTAATTGGCAAATAAGTGAAGGTCAGTGGTTTGATTCCATGCCTCAGCATTCTTGTTACGCGACCTGGGGCAAATCATTAAAGACACAATAATGACTGGCCTGCTTAAAGTCAGTATGGCATGTCCAGAGCTCCAGATAATTTTTTAAGCAACTGGGTATTTACTCAGATGTCTGTTAATGTATGAGTAATTGCACTTTTTGAGGAGTAAAAGGCATTTTGTATACTCCTACTTGCTTAAAGAATTGAGTACTTTTACAGTGTTTCCTATCCTTATTGGGTAATGAGCACTTTCAAGTATATAAATATAGATGCTTCTCAATTGACCTAGGTTTTTAGTAATTCTTATACTGCCAAATATGGAAGTCACGTGACTACTACAGCTGTACTAGCATATGGATGTATAGGCATTGCTGAACATTTGCCAGCGCTAGTGTAGAGTTCGGGCGCCTTGACGAATTTGGCATACGCCAGCCAATTAGTTAATTGAGTAAAGTGATTCTTGAGTGATTCTTATGCATTTTTTGTACTGCTAAGTTTGTAATTGATTGAGTAAATGTGTTTTTATTGAGTAAAAGATACAAATACTCGCCTTATCTGGAGGCCTGCCATGTTCAAGTCGAGTATCCATATTATACCATATCGTGATGAGCCAACTTGTGTACATATCTACCTTTATGTAGGAGGGAGCGATCCTGGTGTTTGTTCCTGGCTGGGAAGAGATCAGCAAACTCCATAAGATGATGCAAGCAGACAGGATGTACAGCTCAGGTGAGTTAGCTCCCACTATTGTCAAATACAGCCACTAGGGGGACTGAAATGATGGCAGTCAAAGAGGTTACTTTACCTTTCTCTTTGTAAATCTTAGGGACCCACAGGCCACTGACCTAACTACATGTTGCAGGGACTACAGACAGTTGATTCTGGCTGATGTGTTTTATTTGAAGAATGATAAACCTGTGGACCACAACAACATGCTACAGTTGTTGCCTGACATGGTGTGTTTGCAGTGTTAATGACAAAACTTTTTACCCTGTGACATACAAAATAATGGTATTTGTCAAGCCTTACACAATGTATTGGTTTCGGTATGTATTTGTTTGTAAGGTTCCACTGAAACATGTTACATTGTTTCAAGCTTTGAGTTCCTACCATAAGGCAGAGCCATTCATGCATAAGGCAGATACACCAAAATTAGAATGAAATAATCTCTACAGAACATTTCTAACTGAATAAAGTTGTGGTATTTCAGTTCATGGAGATGTGTCAGGGGTGTGGATTATTTCTGACATGATACATGTGTGATACGGGGGCAGTAGCATAGCCAAGTGGTTAAAGCATTTGTTTGTCATGCTGAAGATCTGGGTTCAATTGCCCACATAAGTACTATGTGTGAAGCCCATTTGTGGTGTTCCCCATTGTAATATTGCTGGAATATTGCTAAAAGCAGTGTAAAACTAAACTCACTCACTCACATATGTGATATTGCTCAATGTTTACTTCTTCCAGACAAGTTCCGTATCATTCCACTTCACTCACTCATGCCAACAGTCAATCAGAGGGAGGTGTTCAATAAACCGCCACCTGGTGTCAGGAAGGTTGTCATAGCAACCAATATAGCAGAAACAAGGTTTGTTGATTTCAATTTTAACTGAGTATCTTGTAGATGAATGAAAGTAAACAGAATTAATACATGGTAGGAAACATGCTAGGGCTTAAACAATATCTCCATAGCATTTAGTTGCCTGTGATAGTGAACAGATTGGTTTTATTTTCCTCTCTTTATCTGTTCTCACTGAAAGTCTGTGTTAGAATAGGCCTTCAGCAACCCATACTTCCCCTAAAAGGCGACTATGCTTGTCTTAAGAGGCGACTAATGGGATCTGGTGGTCAGGCTTGTTGACTTGGTTGACACATGTCATTGGTTCCCAATTGCAAAGATCGATGCTCATGTTGTTGATCAGTGGATTGTCTGGTCCAGACTTGATTATTTACAGACAGCTGTTGCATAGCTTGAATACTCGCCCAAAATTTGTCACAAAATTCTTTACTAACTCGGGGATAAAAAATATCACTTTGTTAAAGATGACTGAATTGGATTGGGTGGTTTTGGATACATTCTTGTCATTGTACCCTGTTGCCGTCTAGCCAGGTTATTTTAGGGCTTGCTGGGGTAATGTTGTGCCATTCCTGACTCCGTCAATGTGGGTTTCAGTATAACTATTGATGACATCGTGTATGTGATTGACTGTGGCAAGATCAAAGTGAAAGACTTTCAACCAGAGAACAACCTCAGCACTCTGGAAGCCAAGTGGGTCTCCAAGGCCAACTCAAAACAGAGGCGTGGCCGAGCTGGAAGGTGAGTGTTGGTTGTTGCTAGTCAAATAAAGGATCGATGTTGGTATCCAAGGTGATCTCAGAACAAGGCATGGCAGAGCTGGACGCTGGATGCTGGTAGCTGTCATTCAAATATGGAGCCCAAGTGTGTCGATTCCCAGTTTCATAGTAATAGGATTTCATTGGTTTCATCAAAGTTGTAAGCACTTATATCACCACAAAGTTTCCTTCATATCAAGCTTAAGGGCTGTTAAGACATGTAGTTCTGTGTGAGTGGCGTTAAACCAAACTACTTTGCTTGCTTACTGACTCAATAAGGAACAGTGACATAGAAGCTGTGGTTAGTAAATTCTCTCCCTCAATATATTTTTCTGTTTTTAATTTAAAATCTGTAATACATTTTTGAATAGTCATCTGACATTCCCTCATCATGCGGAAGACCCAGGGTTTTGAATCCACACTTAGGTGCAATGTACGAAGCTCATTTCTGGTGTCCCCTGCGACCCATGAAGGTCCCAGGGTAGAATAGGCCTTCAACAATCCATGCTTGCCATATAAGACGACTATGCTTGTCGTAAGAGGCGACTAACGGGATTGAGTGGTCAGACACGCTGACTTGGTTGACACGTCATCGGTTCCCAACTGCGCACATCGATGTTCATGTTGTTGATCACTGGATTGTCTGGACCAGACTCTATTATTTACACACCGCTGCCATATAGCTAGAACATTGCTGAGTGCGGCGTAAAACTAAACTCACTCACTCACTCACTCACTCACTCACTCACTCACTCACTCACTCACTCACTCACTCACTCACTCACTCACTCACTCACTCACTCACTCACTCTCACTCACTCACTCACTCACTCACTCACTCACTCACTGGTGTCCCCGGCCATGATACTACGTGAGGTATTACAAGCAGGCTAATGGCAAGGGTTGAAACTCACTGACTGACGTGTTATGAATCCAACTGTTTCTGGTTCTAGGGTTCAGCCGGGTGTGTGTTACCATCTTTACACAGGACTTAAGTGGACAGAGGTTGATGATTATCTTCCCCCAGAGATTCTGCGGACTCGACTTGAGGAACTGTGTCTCCATATCAAGGTCAAACATGATTCTTCACATTGCTCTTGCATATGACATCAAAAGCAAATCAATCAAAAAGACATTACACCAATATTACAACAATTTGAAGCAATTTGATCTCTCCAGAAGGAAAAATATACAGTATTCTTTGAAATATTCTAGAAACCAAAAGCCAGTATTTCTGATAAGAATTCATGAATTTACAGTATCACGTTTACAAGAACAATAGAATGTTGTGTTGTGATGTATTTCAATATGTTTCTTTGTCTTGTGTCAAGATGATAGTTTTAATTTTTTTTTTATCTAGTTGTTGAAGTTGGGGAAGATTGAACCATTTATATCTAAGGCGATCCAGCAGCCATCTATGGAGGCGTTACACAGGGCAATCATTACACTGCAGAATTTGGTGAGTTGCTGCCCAACATCATGTGAATGGGGACTGTTGTACTATGACAGTCAAAGGGACATAACTTTGGAGCCTATTTTTCAAAAGTACTTTCTCTCGGCTTTTGTGGAGTGATGGGCACAATTAACATTACTGTTTATAAATATTTCCAGATAATGGAGCAGGAACAGCCTCAAATGAACCCAGAGAATTTTCTGGGTTTCGTCTTCCTTTTATTCTTTGAATACCAAGTTTCAGGGCTTGTTCTGGCCCCATTACCAATTTTACCTGATGACTGGGACAGAATTAGCCCTGGAACATTGTATTCAAAGAACAGAAAGGAGATGGAACCCAGAAAATTCTCTGTGTTCATCAAATAACATCTTCTAAAATGCCAGTCAAGCATCTACTATCTCTCTTTTGACCAACATGGACAGTTGCAGTTTGTGTTTGTTGTTTAACACCGCACTCTGCATTATTCCATCTACATAGCAGGATCACTTACACTGTGGGGCCCTGTACGGGTTGGCACACAAGACAAAACTGTCATATTTAGTTCAAATGGACATTTTAGTGCATATATATATATACCCCAAGGAAGACTTTTTTTTGAAAGAATTCTTGACCTCTGCAGGTTGTATAAGTTTAAGAGGTTTATGTGATGCTGATCTAGAAAATGGCATGTTCATGAGACCCTCATCACCCTATTGCTCTTAAAGAGACTTATGTGTGACAGATGGCCAGATGAAGTTTCACAGCCAGTATAATATTCACTCCACATACTTGTCAAGAAGACTGTGACACTTGTCAAGACGATTGTGAGCTTGTGACTCTGTAGTCAGTGTGAATTATAATTCATGTATATTCCCAGGACGGTGGGGTAGCCAAGTGGTTAAAGTGTTGGCTTGTCACACCGAAGACCTGAGATTGAATCCACACATGGGTACAGTGTGTGAAACCCATTTCTTGTGTCCCTCGCCATAATGTTGCTGGAATATTGCTGGAATATTGCTAAATGCAGCGTACAACTTAACTCAGCGAGTCTGTCATGTATGTTCCCAGAATGCCTTGGACAAGGATGAGAATCTGCTTCCCCTCGGCTATCATCTTGCCCGTATGCCAGTTGACCCTCACACAGGGAAGATGATCCTATTTGGTGCCATGTTCTGCTGTCTGGACCCTATCCTGACTGTTGCTGCAAGTCTCAGCTTCAAGGATGCTTTCTTCATACCTCTGGTTGGTAGAACCTATCATCTTACCTATCATTATTTTGACTTTGAAATAAGTAGATGGCAAACAATTAATGTTTTGGGTAATCTTAAAATAATAACGAAGCTTGTTTTCTACTGACAAAGATTTACAAATGTTTTACTTTGTCTGAAAAATATAATTTGACCATTTCTTACAGATGGGTTTGATATGAAAATTTATTACATGTAAAGATAGGTGGAGAGGACAGTTGAGTAGTCTAGTGGTTAGAACATTAGCTTGTCACACTGACGACTTAGATTTGATTCCTCACATGGGTATAATGTATGAAATTGTTGTGATATTGCTGTCATATCGTTAGACTCTTATCAACTGTTATTGTTTCCTAACGCTATATAAGTTATTTTTGAACATCTCAACCCCACCTTGCGATTTGATTTAAAACAGCCCCCCTGGCAATTTACACTGGTTCTAACTAAATGGATCAGGCAGTCCAGGGTGTCATGGTTCAGTGTCTGGCATCATGGGATGTTGCTTGTATACTCAACAGCAAAATAAATGCAAGTTTCGAAAAAATGAAATCTCAGAAGTAAGCGTTCATGTTTATATCTACTTTTAAGAAACTCGACAAAAAGCCAGAGTCATGTGTTTCTTTTGCTGTTCAGTATATTATAAATCACAGGTTTATGTGCTCAAGATATAGATATAATTTTTGGCACTAGATTCCATCATTCACAGTTCAGTTCTAGGTAATTGGAAGAACTGTGTATAATGGGAGGTGGTTTCCTGTTACACATACTGCTCCCCTTGTTCAATGGCTGCCGATTGCATGTTATTGAAGACAGAGGGTCTAGAACATTGCCAACAGTTTCAGTCGCTGAATTGCCTGATTATTTACCAACTGCCTTCTGTATTTATGAATTTGTAAATCCAGAAAAATCTAGCAATGTATGTCTTTAATGCTATACGTCTATGCTGACAGTCATTTCTGCATGTTGTAACATAACCCAACCATATGTTATTATTGATATCATGTATTCTCTCTCATAGTCAATTGTAAATTGTAAATTTCCACTACAAGAAATGGTTGGTTGGTTGGTTGGTTGTAAATGTAGAATGGGCCTGTGGCATCCAATACAAGAAACGATTGGTTGGTTGGTTGGTTAGTTTGCTGGTTGGGTGGGTGGTTGAATGATTGATTGATTGATTGCCATCACATATCTGATATTGCTTAGTGCGACGTTAAAAGAATACCAAATATACACTTGCCACACCATCAAGATACCTTGCCATTTCCATAGGGCAAGGAGGAGGAAGCTGACCGGGCACGGAAGGCATTGTCTGAGGATTCCAAGAGTGATCACATTATGCTTATCAAGGCATTTGAGGTATGGACAGAATTGTTTTCAGTTTTGCTGCTTCAGGGGAATTGTCTTTAGCAATATGAGAAATATGTCGTTTTTTTGCTCTTATCCTTTAATCCAAATGGAATTTTTTTATAATTGTGTTGATTTTCAAACTGTTAATAAAAACACTCAGAAATAAATGTTTATGTCCATTTTCTTATAGTATAGGTCAGTGAATTTGTTATCCAGCTGGAATAATGTTGAGTGTGGCTTAAAACTAAACTCACTGACTGTTATCCACCGGCATATAATACGGGGGGATTTATATAGCCGTCTGAGTAAATGTGGTCTCAGTACTTTTCATTACACGCCACTACTGAGTCTAACAAAACCTAGTAGGAGGTTGTGTCGAGTAACGTTTCAGATTGACCAATCACAACACAGCTTACCAAATCGCGAAAGAACATTCACACATAACTTTTGAACTTTTACCTTGGAAAGGTTTGTACCCGAATGATCCCTAATGCTATTTTCCATACGATCGCTGCTGAGATATTCACATGGAGCACGCTACCATACTGTAAACAGTAAGTGAACAGTCACTGAAAATAGCGTTTTTGTCAATATTCAAGGATGTCAGCTTGCTGAAATATTACTTTAATGGTAACCATGTCATCAGAGAGCCCTAGCATATATACTGCTGGTCAAATACCTGTGTTTTCTAATTTTCGTTTATTGATGGATAAGTGACAGTGACTAGCGAATATTTCAAGTCCGTCCAAATCCTAAATAGTAGCTGTTGTCTGATTGGTTAAATCCATTCGGCCTTCTTGCATTTGACTGACAGTCAAAGATCGTTCAAAAGTTACCTGACGTGACCTGCAACTAAGTTTTGTGAGACTCAGTAGTGGAGTGTAACGAAAGCTACTGAGACTAAGTTTACTTAGACTTGGGGATATAGTCAACACCTTGTCTGTAATCATTTTGCTTCTGGAGTATAGCTGAAGCAACAAAAGTTAATGGATATGTCAAAAAGAACTAAGTGGTTTGTTTTGCTGTTCACAGATTTTGTCATTTTTAATTTTCTGGATTTCCATTGAAACAATCTGGACTCTCTAAAAGGGAAAATCACTCAATATTTATGTGTAAAACTTGGCAGATATATGAAGCAGATCACAAAGTGGTGCCTTTTGCTATTTGCAGAATTTGCTTTTCTTAGTTTCCATGTAAACATTCTAGTCTAAAAAGGAAATGATGTCCTTCGTGTCTGGAGTACAACTTGAAAACCTTTCAATATCTTTCAAAAAACTTATCAGCTATACGAGACAGATCCCAAAGTGGTGCTTTTTGATACATGCAGATTTGTTGCATTTTTATTTTTCTCATTTTCCATAGAAATGATTTGGACTCAAAAAATCAAGTTTTACTTTAAGTAACTGTCAGATGATTTGCTCTTCCAAATTTACGGGGTCAGGGGAATTTGTCATATTCAGATGTTGTGCTAGATGTAATGGCCATCAGACCAGATTCAATACTGTGTCTTGTCTTAAGTGTTTGATTGTTTTAAGAAACAATTGCTGAAAATAATCATTGCTTGTAAAAATTGTTATTCCATATCAGGGCTGGGAGCGGGCTAAGTCTAGAGGAAATGATCGCGACTACTGTTGGCAGAACTTCCTATCTCCAAGCACATTACGGGTAGGTGCACCTTCGGAACCCACCGCATCATTCTGGGAACAGTTATGGCTGCCAGTAATGTTGCTGTGTGTCTCACTGTTGATCAGTTTAACTGTTGGATTGGATTGTTAATAGAAGAAGAGAAATGTTTAAAGTCAAAATAACTGTCACAAATTTATGGTCAGCATAAATCCAAGTGATATGGATAACAAAATCCCAATGAATGTAATTTCAGAGTAACTGATTGTGCCTTTTTCTTTTTAGTGTTGACATATATATGTATTTTAAAACGGTGCAGATCAATATAAATCTGTCCATACCTTCCCTGTCATTATCTGTACTGCTGCAGTAGATTGTTTTACAATATGAACAATGCAGCACACCATACCTGAAATTTGATGTAATTTCTGAATAATGTTGCCTTGGCAGTGCAGTGAATATTGTACAGTCATGTATGACAGCTGTTGACAAACTCATGTTTGCAATATAGTATGTGTAATTATCCAGCTTGATATTACAGCTGTTGACAGACAATATAGTGTGTATTTCCCCAGCTTGATATTACATGTATTGACAGACAATATGGTGTGTAATTCACCCGCTTGATATTACAGCTGTTGATAGACAATATAGTGTGTATTTCCCCAGCTTGATATTACATGTATTGACAGACAATATGGTGTGTAATTCTCCCGCTTGATATTACAGCTGTTGATAGACAATATAGTGTGTATTTCCCCAGCTTGATATTACATGTATTGACAGACAATATGGTGTGTAATTCTCCCGCTTGATATTACAGCTGTTGTTAGACAATGTAGTGTGTAATTATCCAGCTTGATTATTACAGCGGTTGACAGACATTATTGTGTGTAATGCCCCAGCTTGATTATTACAGCTGTTGAGTGACAATATTGTGTGTAATTCACCAGCTTGATATTACAGCTGTTGACTGACAATATTGTGTGTAATTCCTCAGCTTGATATTAAAGCTGTTTACTGACAATGTTGTGTGTAATAATCCTCGTCTTGATTATTACAGCTGTTGATAGACAATATTGTAATTCCACAGCTTGATATTACAGCTGTGGACAGACAATATTGTAATTCCCCAGCTTGATATTACAGCTGTTGACAGACAATATTGTGTGTAATTCCCCAGCTTGATTATTACAGTTTTTGACAGACAATATTGTGTGTAATTCCCCAGTTTGATATTACAGCTGTTGAAGGACATGAAGGGGCAGCTGGCTCAGCTCTTACTGGAGCTGGGGTTCATCAAAAACAAGAATCCAAAAGACTTGGCTGCCAATGTCAACTCCAGTAAGTTGAATCTCTGAGAACTGGGTACTTTGAAATACGTATAAAAAAATGAATGACAGTATTACCTTGTTTACTGTAACCCAACATGTAATTTCTAATATATGATAATGCTGCTTTTGTCCATATTTATGAATGGTACTGATAAACGACATAAGGTCAGGGCAAGTGAGGGGTCACTGTTGCTGGAACAATGTAGAGAGTGCGTTACAGTGAAATAGTGAATAGATCATTGTCAGAAGGCTTGCGTACAATGTTCCTTTAATGGCCTTTAAGCTTAAAGGCCATTAATCAGAGATTGTCTTTTGTGACTTGTTCTCCTACCACAGAGGTTACTCCTGTCGTATCTTCCAAGTAACCTCTGTTCTAATGTGACCCTTTCATGGTACGACTGTTCTGTGTTCGTGATTGGTTGCAGTCAGATTTAGGTGTTTATTTCTTCACTGTGTTACTAATTTTGTATCCTCCTTGTGCAGATAACTATGGACTGGTGAAAGCAGTGCTCTGTGCTGGACTTTATCCCAACGTAGCCAAAGTGGCAAAATGCCCAAGACCAGGGGCACCACCGTACAAGTAAGTGAAGCAGAACTTTCCATGCTAAGCTGCACAACCACTGAGGAATCCCTCAGACATGTGTAACCTAGGTTACAAGAAGAACTATCAGGACAATTTTAGCCAAGGAAGTTTGGGCGTTGGGTCAGCCTAGTGCTTAAAGCGTTGGCTTGTCACACCAAATACAGTGTATGCAGCCCACTTCTGGTGTTCCCTGCTGTGATATTGCTGAAATATAGCTAAAACTGGTGTAAAATCATATTCTCACTTTATTGTCATTTCCTGGAGCATTGGATGCCCAAAAGCTGAAGGTGCTCCACTTTGCTGTGCAGAGATGAATCCCTTGGGCATGCCATAAACCTGATATTGGGAAGTCACAGTCATTGTTGTTCTAAGTGTGGCTACCACATACCCTGGAAGATCCGGGTTCGAATTGATCTTAGCAATTCCAGGAGACAAGACTAATGGGATTAGGTGATTTGGTTGACATACATCATTGTATGCTAGTTGCGTAGATCAATACTTATGCTGTTCATTACTGGGTTTTCTTGTCCAGACTAGATTATTTAACGGCTGCCATCATATAGCTGGAATATTGCTTAGTGTGGCAGTAAACAAGTCAACACTATACCTATCCTCTAAGGGTTCATCTAAATGGTTAAGATCTAACACACTTCAAGCTATCATGCTACATGTTGTGATATAACAGGCGTTCATAGCAGTGCTGAACCCACCTCACTCACTCACTCTCTGCTATTTTCAGAATGGTGTCTCTCTATACTAGGCATGAAGGCAAGGCAGATGTACACCCGAAATCTGTCAACTCCAGAGAGAATTTCTTTGAGTCCAAGTGGATGGTGTTCTATCACAAGTTAAAGACAACAAAGGTACCCTCTTGCAGTTACAGATCCACCAATCATGGCAAGAATGATTTGCACAATTAGTTGTTTAGTCATATTAACAGTTATAGGTAATTTGTTAAGAGACAGTTGTCTAGGAAGGATTTATCATCTATGACATAGGCTAAAGTTAGTAGTTCTGTTGGCTCTATAAAATATGATACTAGGAAGCCTGTGTTATGAATCATTTGTTCTTGGGTATTTTCTTGGCATGATCTTTATTGTAGGACCTGTGAAGATCTGGGTTATAACTGATCTTCAATAACCCAGGCCTGTTGCAATCTGGTGGTCAGGCTTGCTGACATGGCTGACACATGTCATCATACCAAGATCTATTCTCATGCTGTAGACACTGGATAGTCTGGTCCAGACTTGATTATTTACAGACTGCCGCCAGTTAACTTGAATATTGCTTTGTGCAGCACAAAACTAACCTCACTCATTATTTATTTTAAGGTGTACGTCCATGACTGCACAATGGTGTCACCGTATCCACTGCTTTTCTTTGGAGGAGACATTGGTTCTGGAAAGGTGAGACTGCAAAATTTGTTTCAACCAGTGACTTAGAGAACACTACCATGAATAACTGCATATCTACTGCATTGTCCTTTTATTTGCTCATAAGAAATCTGCAGTTTTGAAAGTGATTAAGTGAAACAAATCAGAGCAAGTGCGCCAATTTGAATTTTTTTAGAGGGTCTCTCAGTGACATCTGAACCCCTATACACAGAATACAGACCATTTATGTCCCTCACAGAATGTCAGATTTATAGCTGTTGAAAATTGTGAAATACTGGCATGAAAGTTATTGTACATGTTAAACCATCCTTGATATCTCCATGGTATACATTCCAATAAATCTCCACTATTCCCAGGACGCATCTACGACTTGGCCCGATGAATTTATTACCTGCCAGGGAAGCTGAACATACCAATCACAACTCACTTTTGCTTTTTAAATTGTTAAAGAGGTAGAAGGAGTTCTTGCATATATTTTTTTTTAAAGATACAGACTTGTCAATTTGTCAGCATGATTTCCCCCCAAATCTGAGTCGCACTCATTCTCTTCCCACAGAGGTTACTTGTCATATCTTCCTACGAACCTCTGTTCTAATGCGGCCATATTTCGCAGTTCTCATGAAATCCCCTAACGGCAAAAAATGGCATCAGATTTATCTCCCTTTATTCTGTCCAATCAGAACACGTGTTACATCGACTTAGATTCAACTTGACAAATGCAAGCAATGTGGAGAAACAAAAATGACATGATTGAGTTCTGCCTAGAAGAAACATTTGAGTATCACGCTTGGGAAGAGGTTCTAGTTTTCACGATGCAACTGGAAATTACCGAGATCTTTCGAACGATCACTTTTGAAACAAGGTCGCTGATTGCACTACTAAATCTGATTGCCTCCAATCAGGAGTCTTGAATACTCGCACCATGAAAGGGTTGTATTAGAACGGAGGTTACGTAGGAAGATGTGACAAGTAACCACTGTGGGAAGAGAATGAGTCGCACTGTGAGCAAATCTTCACAGCTGCCACAGTTACCTTTGCTGACACTGGCAAGCTCGGTTGTAATGGCACCTTAGCTGACTGGCTATTGTGAGAATGTGGAACCAGCAAAGGGAGGTAATAAAGCTGAGCTGTAGATGCATCCAGGGTATAGTGGAGATTTATTGGAACGTATACCCTTGAGATATCGAGGATCAAGTTCAACTGGCCAACAGCTAACCTGTTTTCTCTCATTTCTGTTTGGAACTGTTAGTATTTAAAGTCAATTTGGCTAAAAAAACTCGCTGAAATATTAGAAGTAGGCCTGCTCAAACCTCAGAAATTTTATTTTTACCCATATATGCCTGGATCTGGATAGTCAAGATTCTGAGGTCAAGAATTAGTTACATCTATTTGTAGACTGCCCTCTTAAAGCTGGAATAATACTTTTAACTGTACTTATTATGACGATTCTTGAAATGACAAGTCTAGGTGTCTGCCTGTCACACTGAAGGCCCGAGTTTGATCCTATGGTACAGGTCCCCTGGTTGGCACATTTGTGCAGTATACTTGGACAGTATACTTTTATCCACATTGTCTTCTTCACCCAGCTGTAAAATGGGTACCCATGAGCATTGTGCCTAACAAGCAGCATGGCTATATGAATCCCAGTGGGTTGAAAAAGTATGGGATGGAACATTAGTGTCCTATGTACAGGGATATTATGTACCTAGAGCCTGGATATGAGTGCCAAAAAGTGGACAAAAATAGTAATATTTGTGAATTTTGAATTTATTCATAATGATGTATTTATTCATACTGATAAATATCAGCCATAAAAGTACCAATATCCCTAACTTATTTTGTGCAGCATATATTGGCTTACTCATTACTTTGAAACCATTGGGGGTGTTTTCAAAGCAGATCTTTGGTGGATAACTTCCAGACCAATGTTTATTTTCTGTGGATGATTAATCTGCAAGATGTTTTTAACTGATCTGTTGCTGCTCAGGATGGAGACCAGGACACTGTGTCTGTAGATGACTGGATTGTCTTTAAAGCTTCACCCACCACAGCTCAGCTAGTCAAGGTATGTTGTCTCTACCATTGGGAAGCACTGCCATGATTCATCATAGCTTTGTGAGAATTCCGTTAGAATGGCTCCCAAACAACCTGTGTGCTGCTTGTGAAAAGCAGCTTATTGTGGTTGGTTTGCTGAAATGGCTCATTACTCATAATATATTGCTCATCAAAAGTTAAGACTCACTTAAAACACACATCTTCTTTTAGTGTATTTACTGCTAGACACATATTAGATGATCCTGCGCACTAAACGCATTTGTGACAAGAGAGGCGGTACAACAAATTGGGCGAGTACACTTGGCAGCCACAGGTAGCTTGACGATTATGCATGTGCAATACATGCTAACCGTGACATGAAATCAACTCCGCATATTCCTTCGAATGATAAGACTTGCATTTTCAGGCATAAGATACTGATATTCCATGCTAACCTTTACTTAAGACGAAGACAAATAGATGATTGGGGCATTGACAAGCATTTTAGATATTCAACAATTTTGTTAAAAAAAACCCAGGAAAATGTCATTTGCTTCGTGAAATGGATCGGTGGTCCTGAACATATTTGCTCAGTATATTGTGTTGATTCAATTCGTTGGGATTGTACCTGTTCCCAAATCGAGTGTGCTATAACAGTTCATGCGTGAAATGCACGGGGAAAATGAACTTCTCGATATTTATCAGACAACCTGTCTCCCTCTTGTTTCAAGTGGATCGTTCTGTGGGGCGTTCCCAAGTATGCAAATTGGGGTCATTTGTCAGGTCATGGATAATCTTATATGTGTTTACCAGTACTGAGGGGGAATAAAATATGGGATCACACGAACAGACAAGTGTTCCTAATTTTTTCCAAGGTTTCTTCACAAATTTGGCATCACATATGTATAGTTACATCGTAGATTGATTTCTCCACTAACTGCAAACCTTATGCAGATGAATTGCATGAGGATCATGCTTGTGAACAAGTGCATTTTGGTGTTAAGAATTTACGAATGTTTCTAAGGGTTTCTCATGTATTGAACTTATGCCTATCTTTACAACATTACAAATTTGTTTAGTACAGTTGCCGGAAGTTAGTGGGTATATTTACTAAATTGAGTCAACTTTTGATGACAAGTATATGAACCCTGATTTGTCTGATTCAGAGTTGATTATTTATGGGAAATTGTCATATAGCTGGAATTATGTTGTTGTTTTGTTTGTCTTGTAACAAACTTGTTTGCTCCGTCTCTCTCGGAAGAATTTACTGTAAACAAAAGTTTCTCTGTTGAAAACATTTGCTAGTGAAATTAGGTATGATCATATTTTAGAATGTGCTTCTTTGTATGGCACCATTGCTTGTGTTTACCTCTGTCGCATGCCATCAGACGACAGAATGGCTGAAAGAAATAATTATTGAATTACATCAGTAAGGTCTGGAAAACAGTGAGATTGTAGAAGTGTTAGTGGTTCACGAGTCTACGTTTGGGCGAAGATGTTTGGTGAAGGTACAGAAAACAGACGTTGAAGTGGTCGGCCACTTTCCCCTGTTGTTCATCAAAACAAGGAACACTTACATTATTGTGGCATAAAGAAAGTGTATCACCATTTCACAAGTTAGAAGTGCGTTTGGTGGTATAGGGGAAAAGTGACATGAAGACATAATAGGTGGAAGAAAGTGTTGTTGGCTGATAAAACTCAGAAATAAAAATGTTTCTGTTTGGAGATCAGAATGTCTGAACTATAACAAACCAACATTAATATCCCAAGATTGGCCAGGCCCGTGTAAAAATTAAACTTCAGAAAGACAATGAGAGCATCCACTGCTGCGAAGATTTGATAGCTGTAGTACAGGAGATCTGAGCCACTTTCCCATTCGTATAAGCTTTGGATACAAACCTATCAGTCTCTTAAAAGAATCTCAAATGTCATATTACCAAATGGTAACAAGTTTTGTGAGTCAATACATTTGTTCTTGTTGAACATTATTTTATGGAGCACTAATGATACAACATAGGTGATGTCAGACATATTTGTTGCAGTATGTCACTGTAATTTTTGTTCATTAATATTGAGGGATTGAGTTCAGTTTTATGTTCCACTCATCAATATTCCAGCTATATGGTGGCAGTCTGTAAATATTCAAGTCTGGACCAGACAATCCAGTGATCAACATTGATATTTGAGTGAATGAGATGGGGGATAATGAATGAGAGAGGAGGAGAAAGAAAAATGATATAGGATTAAGAAGATTCAATGTAGGATATAATCAGCTTCTGGGACAATGTTTTACCGCCCTCAGGACCTTCGACGTGAGTTGGACAAGCTACTGGAACACAAGATCACCCACCCAGGACCCACCAGCTGGAATGAGGCAGAGAAAGAGGGAGCTCTTATGAGGGCCATATCAGATCTCATCACTACAGATGAAGATCAGTTCCAGTCAGGGGTTCTGGCAGCTCATTCCACAGACTCTCAACATCACAGGAGGAACAGACATAAACGTTGGTGATGTTTGTGTATCTTTGTGGAAGTCTTCATGCTAGATTGGATGATTAGGTGCACATTCTGTTTGACCAAACATGAATGTCAGTCCTGTTTCATTATGCTAACGTCAACTGTTCAACAGACTCACTGGCAGTCCATCCTTTGACGCTCGCTCACACCAACATCAACTGTGGATTCTGTGGGTAGCCTAATGTTGGAGTGTTTGCTTGTGATGACAAAGACCCAGGTTTCTCCCGTTGGGATAGTGAATTTGATTTATGCTGCTTTTACCACTCTCTTATCCATGAATATGCTTCATCCTGGTGGAGTGGTTAGAAGATGCAGATGTCAAGTTTATGCTCCCTTTCAGTGAATGTAAGCAAAGAACAAAGATTTCAACCAGACCATAGGGCTGGTCAGATGTAAAACTTACCTGCTCACAAAATAACTTCATGTCTATATTTAAAGTGGTGGGAAGAACCTGGTTGTGCATGGTGAAAATAACCTGTCCCCTGCAGTTGGGCAGCCAGGCATTTTAAACGTTGGTGTAAGTAAATGAGGAAGGAAAAATAATTCCTTCCAGTATTTTTTTAAATTATGTGATTCATAAGGACATACAGTGCTGTTTCCATACTGAAACTATGGGTATGTTTTTGTTGAAGAAACGTTTGATTGAAGGCTGTAATCCCACCTTAATGGTAGACTTAGACGATATCTGAAGCTCTTTCCAGGAAAAGTGGTCTGATTGAAAAACATATTTTGTCTTGTGATCAAATGCCAGTCACTGGAACTAATGACTGTCCGCAGTTCTGACAACCCAGTACTTTTTGTTACACTCCACTACTGAGATTCATTGGATCAGAGCTTACCAAATTGCAAAAGTGGACATCCGCTTATACCTTTTGAACTTAGTACCCGAACAATTCTGGAATATGCTTTCCCCACCCCCCATATGATCGCTACAATACTGTCCACCATGATTAAACAGTCACTGAAAAATAGTTTGTTTGTCAATATTCAAGGATGTCAATGGTACCCATGTCATCAGAAAGCACTAAGCATATATACAGGTCAAGTGTTTTGTGCTGATTTTGTTTACTAGTCACTGATCCCTCAAATATTTTAAGTCCCATCAACCCCTAAACAGTAGCCATTGTCTGATTGGGCTGTCATAGGTCGCTCAAAGATTAACAAAATCTAGTTGCAGGTGGCGTCAGGTAGACTCAGCAGTGGAGTGCAACATAAAGTACTGAGACTGATGGACAGCTTATTAGCGTAAGAAGTATTTGTCATATGTTAAAGACAATTATGATATTTATGTCATTGCTTGTTGGTTTTCAGATTTGGACAGTGATAATATATTTGCAGTACAAAAGAAAGTGTAGGTCGAATATAGTATTGAAATACAATATTGTGGGGTGTTTTTCCTGCTCACTGACGCGTTTTAAAATTTGACTGGCATACATTTAAAAAAAATTACTAACAAACAAGCTTTGGACTCTTCAGTATCCACGTGTTTTCTTTCAGCTCACCTTTATGGACCGTCAAATCACAAAGTCAGTAAATGCTTTTACTGATCTGTTACCTTGTGTATGGGCTTCATTTCATGACTTCAGCACCACTTCAGTGATATCATTTGCTCACTTCTCTTCAGCTGTACCTTCATCTAAGAAGATGCTGTATCCATGGAGACGGTCACCACCCAAAACAACCTACATACTTACATTATAGCAGAAACAATTCTTTATTAAAAATATTAATCCCCACTGGTTACATCTCTTGTAGACTCAGTGGAAATAACATATAAAAAATGCTAAAATTGACATACAAAAATATGGTGTAAATAGTCCTATTAATTGTATATCTCGTACAGATCAGTAGGAGTAAAGCCATATTGTCTGCACCCTGTCTCACATGTTGCAATCTCTCCTGCAGAAATGTGAGGTCTGTGCAAGGAAATTGTCAATACTAATCAAAAATGCCCAGTGATTGGTTCACCTCCATGCAGAGAAGATGGGTTTTATTTGTTGTAAAATAACTATAGCTTACAATGTCCACTTTATATTTTGTTATGGCATAGTGCCTTCAGTTTAACCATAATTTGTATATTTCTGTTCCCTACCTGTGCCATCTCACTCCCCACCTATGCTGTCTCTTTTCCAAAGTGAGAAGAAAGTGATTTTACATTTAGGAATTTACGAGAGTTTTAGTTTTACGCTGCACTCAGCAATATTCCAGCTACATGGCGGCAGTATGTAAATAATCGAGTCTGGACCAGACAATCCAAAGATCAACAACATGAGCATCGATCTGCGTAATTGGGAACCCATGACGTGTCAACCAAGTCAGTTTGCCTTACCACCCGATCCCGTCAGTTGCCTTTAATGGCAAGCATGGGTTGCTGAAGGCCTATTCTACCCCGGGACCTTCACGGGTCACGAGCAAAATAGGTCTGTGTAGTAGAAAATGTGGTATCGAAAAGGATACACTCTACAGACAGTTGCATGTTGTATACATGATCACAAATTTCCTAACCACCGAAGAAATTCATTTCAAAAATTGTAAATAATGTCACATTTTTATAAGAAGTCACTTATTGTTTCCCTTTGCTTGTAACAAAAAAACACAAAGTATAACTTCAAAAACATGTGCTAGTAGTTAATATCTGATTAATTATTTGGGAGTTAAGGTTAACCTAAGTAAGGTTGCTTTGTGAAAGGAGCCCCTGGATTTACAAACTGATCATCCCACGCTCTGCATGGAGGTGAAAAATCCCTGTATAAAGCACAAATAAAAATCAGAAAGCACATCAGTAAACAGATCCATGTAACAACAATCTCACAGGTTACAAACTCTCTTGTAGAAGAATGAGATTGTCCAAGTGATAACAACAACCGTCATAAAACTGAGAAAATGGCACTAATTATAACATCCATGTACCTGTAACTAAGTAAGACTATATACATGCTACTGACTACAAAGATTTCAAAGCGTCAGCTTTTGAACAAAGGACCCTGATAATCCAAACAAATCATCTCAGAATGATGGGGGTTTGGAATGAACAAGGTTTCTAATAGTATGCCACATGAACCCAAGACAGCAACAAAAACCCACGCTGAATCAACTCAAATTTTTACATTTTTGGTACCACAAGATTATTGCACTGTCACAGTCTACCTTGTTTGTATGGTGGTACAGTCTAGAAACCCTACTGGGGAACATGGAAATGAGTTCTTAACATGTAATAAAATTCACACACAGGAAAATGCCTCCATTTTAGGCTTTTGTGAAAATAGTGTACTTTTTAGGGTCTAGATTTTTGAAGCTCTCCCAACAATGGCATATGTGTGAAGCTTAAAAACATTTGATTACGCAAGGCATTATAAACATTTTGATTATCTCACAGGTTACAATTTCTCTTGTAGAAAAGTGAGAAACGTAACAATATACATCATAGCACTGAGATGCTAATAACAAAATCTTCACATGTAACAATAAACAAGGTGTAAGAACATTGAGGATCATTTGATGTCTACAATAAATTATGTCAACTGTGGCCTGATCAATGACCAAACAAGATCTCAAAATACTTTGACACTCAGTACCTGATTCCTATAAAACAGAGGACAAGACAATGAATGCATCCACAGCCAGTCCGTTAAAACTGGTTGACACGCCGTGTAGTTTGGTTTCAACGCTTGAAAATCAGTTGAAAGAAGGATTAAAAATTAGGGTAAATAAACATATTTAAGATTAGTCCCAATTTTGATGTTTTACAGTTTTAGTGTCACATTTGATTTAAGTAAACTAACCATTAAATTTTGTGAATATTCTTGAACAAACGTGTTCAACATGTGTAAAGCTATGAGCAATGCATTCAGTTTCATATTCAGAAATATTACTGTAACTTGCCTGAATGTCTATTGTGAACCTGAAGAGAGGTACTGATAAATATTTGTTGTATAAAGAAACACTTTGACGGGACTAGTCATGAAAAAAGAACCTGGGGATAAAACCCTTAAACTGGTGTTGAAACCAAATCTGCCAACATGTCACTCAGTGACAGGTTCCACTGCAGCCATATTGTCCTTTGTTCCATTCATCGAGTCAGGTGATGAGGCCAGACAATCCAGTGACAATGCTAATTGCATGACGGCAGCTTTTTCAAATTTAAACATGCTGCACATGATGGGGATATGCATGAATGTTTTACATCGCTTTTGAATACCAGATTACTTGTGATATGTCTCATGTCAACGAGTCGCTACGATTTGATGGCTTGTCTGAAAAAGGGTTCATGATAGCCAGCTAAATTCATATAAATAAGACTGCAGTCCCAAATTTTAGATGGAAGGTCTCCCGTTCAAATTATGTATTTGACACGAAACAGCCATGATAATACCCGGACAATTTCCCTCATTTCCTATTATGCTGAAGTTGAAGCATGTCAGCACCATATGATATTCAACAACTGTTCATAACATGATTAATCACGTGTGATGTAGACTTTTCAAATGAATTCATAACTTGAATCCGTGTCTTCACACCGGGATAGTTCGTGATTTCTAAGTTTCAAACAGGGATGGAAATATTTCTTGAATTGCTAATGTACCCCGGTACAGTGGCACTTGTAAAATCACTTGCCCTGATAATATGTCTACTATACCAGCCGATAATCTTGTTAATTACTGAAACAACATAATGAACAATGGAAAGTCAAGTGGACACCAGTACAGCATGATGTACAAATTAGCTTGCCCAACAGAAAAAAACACTTGACTGGGACGTCGGGCAATGGGTTACTAGTATTTGTACCCCTGGTTTCAAAGGAAATCATATATTAGTATCATATACCACTCACAGCTGACCAACAAGGAGGATATACATACTAAGTACACCCCCAACTCATACCATACACAAGAGAAAACAAAGATATCTGAGTGAAAATACATTGAACAGCAAAAGAAACTGATTTTTTTTTTTTGTCGTTAAAACATACATGCACATGAATGCTTACTTTTTGTGAGAATTCTTTTTCAAAACCTGCGTTTCATTTGCTGTTCAGAATATAATTAAATACAAGCATCACAAATATGGAATCCGTTTAAGTTACAATGCATCAAGCTGATGACCATCTGTGAAAAAAAAGTGACATTTTGATTAACGCTAGAGATTTGACCACAATGTTAATCATTAGACTTCAACCCACATGAACAGTGAAAGGCATTTATTTGCTGATGGTTTTTAAGGAGTAAGGAGTGAAAACACTTTTTAGCAACATTTCCAAATATAACTGCAAGGGATCCCCAAAACAGGCTCCACACATTGTACCCATGTACGAGTTTGTACATGACAACTGAACGCTTTAATCATGCTGCTGATTTTAAACAAAGTATGAGTGAGAGTCAGTATGACAAAATATGGTGGAAATGATCATGGAATGAAAAAGGCCAACAAAATTATGTTCATCAGATACTTGACAATAAAATAATTAGGTACACAGTGTCTCCGTTATCTGGTATATACATAAGAAATCGCTGGAAAAGTGCGCTGGGGACCGGCAGATCATGTATTACAAAAAAAAAAAAATCATGGGTACCAAAAGTGATTTGACTGTGCTTTCATGGTCGCAAAAACTGTTACTTTTAGCCAGGGTATTTCCGAAACAAAAATTTATAATGACAGCTGATCCGGAACCTTGTGATTTGTCAATGAAATCACTTATTCAGAATTTTCATTTCATTCATGACTGGTAACAGTTTAGGTTGTTAGACACTTTGTCCGATAAATAATTAAGCCAACATAAACACTGACACAGGGACGGGTATGTGTTTGGCAGTGTACATAAAAATCTAATAACTGACTTTTTCCATTTGTTCTGTTTCATATAAAACATTCTACCACAAGACAATGCATCACACAAAATAAAACCACTTTAACATGGCCTCCTATCTAGCACTGTCCATGAAATGACAAACATGAGTGACAGACAACTGTCAGGTCATAAGCAAGTTTACATTCAAAATTTGGCACTCTCACATGTTACAATTCTCTTGTAGAAATGCAAGACACGGGTTCAAATAAATAAGCTATATCATAATTAAAATTATCACATTGTCATACATTATACAATCAACGTGAGGACATCCATGATCTGTTCCCTCATTGATGGTCAACAAAACAAGAAAACCAAGGACGGTAACTCTTAAACTGGAAAGGTCGTTGAGAATCAACTAAGTGCAACACTTGTTGAAATAACCTGATCCTATTGGCAGTAACGTGAAAAAAACAAAACACAGACACACACACTGATTTTTCTAGTAGATTGAGAACATCAGTTAAGAAAGAAAACAGTTACAAATACCTAACACAGGGTAACTGTTAATATTTGATCAATGTATATCTGACAAACGAATTAAAAGAGTAAATCCTACTTATCACATTTCAGTTCAAACACAAGTAACGTACGTAACTTCAGCTCTGACTAAATGGTAAATCTTTATGGACAAATTGAAGTAGCACTCATGAAATGAAGTATTCATCCATAAAGGCATTCTACATAAAAACTATGAATGTGACAGATCCCCTGCAAAAAATTAGCTAACAACGTGGGGATAAACAGATATGTTTTCATTTTAGTTACGTCAAACTACGTAACTTTTACTTATGTTGTACTAACAACAGATACGGTATTCTGCAAACAAGGCACACAAACAAGCAGGCTTGGTTCAAGAGAACATTTGGGACATACATACTTCTACTGTAATAACCCCAAATCCTCTCGTCATTAAAATACAAAAATAATAACAGCTTTCCAGAATGACCTAGCATTCAGAGATCATCATAAACATGATACCTGTGTCCTTTCACTGAATCATAACTTGGAACAGACTACTTTGTATAATTATTTCTTTCCATGCTCTTGGTTTTGAAGGATGACTAACAATATTGTATTGACCTTTCTATCTAATACAAGATGAAATTATGCAGTTTAGGTATAAGCACATTAATTTGATATGATAGTTAAATCTTTGCCATGTTTGTGCCAGACCAATTTTGTTTCTTATTTTACAGATCTGCTGGTCGTATTTTCTTTCAATAGAAAGAAAACATGATAATAATTAATTTCATCTCCTCAAAACATAAAATCCTCATATATCCTAAACTATTTAGGCATAGGTGCCTGGGGCATTTACAATGTTAACATAGAGGATGTAAAGTGTACGCAAGATGGCAGCCTGTTCCTCGTACAAATGACTACCTGAGAAGGTCACTCAGTTGCATGACTGTGTGATCACAGACAGGGAAATGTTGGTTCAGTATTGTGACAAACAGATTCAAATATTGACATTCCCAGTCGTCACTGTCAACAGGCCCATGCTTGTGACATTCTGCGTCAGATCAACGATCTGGGTCATGTGCAATACTCAAAAATTTAGACAAGCCACACCCAACAGGCTTATTTCGAACAAAATCCCTTATTATTTACGCAAAATAAACTGCAAGTATGATTTTAAAAAGTTTTAAGACTGTTTCAGAATAGTCAATAACAACTACATTAAGTCACTGAAGATATTCACTTTGAAAATAGCTAAAATGAAATCTACTTCAGAACAATGTTCTTGTCTGTTCATCTTGTATAATGAATGTAAATTATTATGTAAATACTACGGAGAAGGTGTTCTAAGTTGTATAACTTGTACCCAATCCTTTTCTCATGAATAAAATATGCTTAAAACAAAACAACAATAACAAAATATTTATTAGATAAAGTGCATGAACAATATGCAAAATTTCTTTCTTCATATTCAAATGGAATTCTGGAAATTTTCATTTAAACATTTGTGTTTCTACTGCCTTTTATGATCCTTTGTATATCCTATATGTGTCCCAGTCTTTGACCCTGTGGTGTGATCTTATGGAACGCAAGTTACTCTCATCTGAAAATGTCCTGCTTTCACATAGGACAGAAGTTCTTGACAAGAGATGGACGTAGCTGTTAGAAGTATATATAGATCACTTTGTCAGTAGTGGGAGTTACTATCTCATTCTCCTGTCAGGTTATCTTCATGGAGTGTAAGGAGTAAAATGATATTGCAAAGTCATGATACGAGGTATGTGACACTACAGGTACAAAATCACACATTTCTGTAGAAGCTCATCATAGTTTTCTCATAATAATACTCACTATCTACCCCCAGGGAAGCTACCATATAATTTATTCCATCCAAAATTATGTATTTAGAATATTATACTTAAAAAAAGTTTGTATGAATGAATTCAACTTTGCATAAAATTGACTCACACACCCTCTACAAGAGCATTATTTCAAGCAAACCCCATAGTGTTATGTCCCTTGCAGCACTCTATACGAATATTCTACACACAACTTGTGACTGAAACTGGTGCGACAAACACGAACAACACCATGTACAACAGCTTTTGATGTACAGAGAAATTGTTTTTATTCCATATATGGCAAGTGTTTGTTTGGAAGCTGTCTGCCTCAAAGTTTCAATTATCGATTTCAGGTTAGTCGCAACAGATAATAAGTCTTTTATTGCATCAATAGGAAGCTAAAGTGAGGGTACATGTCCCCAATATAAAAACTATAGCCTAAAATATTCTCGACAGACTCTGACAATGTCCTTTAAAGCATATTTGCTTGAAATGGAAACTTTTGGACAGTAAATAATTTAGAGGAAGTCAATAAGGAAACAGTAGCTCTATAAACATTAATATTGACAGTTTAAGTGCACTTGAAACTAGCGGTAGACCGATTAATTGAAATAATCAAAGACTGGTTGCATTGATGAAACGACCAAGCAATCAATCATATTTTCTCAAAATGTAACAATTTTCGCACACTTGTTTGCATTAACAACATATTTCACAAAGTTGGTTTTGTTGGTCATGTTTCATAAGGACTACAAACTTGTTCCAAGTCAAATTTATCTTAAAGACTCCAGGATATTTAGGGTCCTAACATACTTGTCATCCTTAAGATGTGAAATCTTCAAATGTACTTTGTGCAATTTACGAAAAAAAAAAAAAAAAAAAAAAAAAGCAAAACATACATTTTTTCTCATATTTTTTTGTGCACTAGCGAACACAGGGATGCCAACCCCAAAGTGTTGCAAATTGTAGCTTCAACGTTCAAAATTAGTAGTTTGACCATAAAATTAGTAGTCCACTAAATAAACAAAATCATGATGGATTCTGGGAAAAAAGTGATTGATATTACGGTCAAATTATTTCCGCTGGAACTAAATGTGTCAAATTGCAAAGGTATTGAAATCCGCTTCGCTAAAATTACGTTTGTTACCTGCAATCATGCCAGTTCAAATATGTCGTTAAATTTGATGAATGGAAGGTACATGAAGTCTGAAAATGTATTTCATTGTTGCAAATATATGTTTTTTGTCTATATATCCGAATTTTAATGCATTTTATTTAAACTTCGTAGGATTTCTAGTGGAATCATATGGCGTAGTTTGAAGTTAAAATTTGTAGCGACTACGATAAAATCATACAGGTTGACATGTCTGCAGAAATAACTAGGAAAATTTGATGCTAACCAAATATTTTCTATGATAGATCGGTTGTAATGAATTTATCATCAATTAAGATATTTGAACTAATTCCCAACACTACTTGAAACAATGACTACAGCATACGTTTCAATATTTGACTTGGTTGGGTCGTTTTACGAGCAGTTAAAAATCATGGGCGATGCAATACGTGTTTCCATGTGTATATTTAAGTTAGATCAGCTGACCACACTTTATTTAAAGCTTAGACCTTGCCCTAGACAGATATACAATTCTGTGATGACACGTCTACTGATAACAATGGGTCATTCTGTTCTCTGAGAAAAAGATGGGTCATTTTAGACATTTAAATATCATCTAGGATCTAAATCTGGCTAACCATTGTTTGACTTGGGCTCTTTAAATATACTTAAAACATTTCCATCAAGTTTCATGTGACAAAGCAGGAGATTTTATTTAACCAAACGGAAATTTATTGCTTGGATGAAATGTACACACCATAGTAAATCTAATCTGCACAGATAGCTTACTGCCGAAACTAAACACCTTTCCTGAGTGACGTGGGATTTTAACAGATCTGGGTGCACTTCACAAAGCTATCATAGTGATGTGACTGTCATACCTCCTATACTGTCGTACAAGCTTACAGCTAGCGACAGGCTTACAGCTAGCGTTGAACTGGTTGAAATCTCACAATTGATGATGGCTTCAATACTAAAAAACAATCGTCAAAAGGTGGTTTGCAACATTTTTCAGATTTTCCTATTCAGGTTGTTATTGCAGATGTATATAATATGGTGCAACTTGATACTTTACAGCGATGACTGATGTATCCTAATTCTTCATGAAAAGTTCAGTCATGACTTTTCGGTAAATGAAGAGAGTTTTCTAACAATTAAACACATTTTCAGGCCCTGACAACTTCGAAGACATGTTCCATAGTCAAGTGTTTCAAAGACTAAACCAGTAGTTCCACAATCATCTATGAGAAAATGTGACCACCTGTTTGGTCGTTTGGTAACTGCAACTAATCTTTGATTATCTAAATTAATCTTACCACCATTAGGAACAGACATGGCACTATGACTGTTTTGTGAAATAGGACCCTGTAATGTAAACAAATAGAAGTTGATAAAGAGACTAGGGCCCTGGGCGGAAAGTAATCTCGTGCACTATGACTACTATAAATATGAGTTAACATATAAATTTAACTGTCCTTAGGTCAACACCACCTTGGCAATAGGGTCATGGAAAAGAAGCATTCATCTAGACCTGAAAGCTTTGACCCCGGCTCCAAATCTGGAAAGAAACACTATTTTATCAAAATTATGGATTTTTCACAGCACTTTTCATAAATTCACAGTATTTTAACATTGTTTTATGAGGCCATATTAGGTGGAGTATTATACAACTAAGCATTAAAATTGTTCCTCTTTGGGTGCTGTCAGCAGTAAAATACAGGGTAAAACACTTCCTTATCATTGTGTACATTGTATACTTGACTCATTATCATGGGGCAGTCACAAGGACATATTTCTGAAATAATCATTGTTTTATTGTTTTAAACATATTTTATTCATGAGAAAAGGATTGGGTACAAGTTATACAACTTAGAACACCTTCTCTGTAGTATTTACATAATATTATTTACATTCATTACACAAGACGGACAGACAAGAACAGAAAGATAGGAAAGATTGGGGTAATTGGAATAAATAAAAAAATCTTTTTGATTAACAAATACATGTTTGAACAATTTTAAATATGTTTTGATTGGCATGATCAGTCAGATGTGCATTGCGACGTAGTAGTAACTCTGAGTTTATATTAACATTGACAACACTGTGTAAATTAGCCATCATGGTAGATCTCTGTTGAGTATATAGTTGATAGTCAAATAGGTAATGATAAGAATTTTCACAAACATATCCACAAGAACATTTTGGATTATGTATTATACCAGCATGGAATAATTCAGTTGACTACACATGCAAAGTAGTTTTGTAAGGATGATTTTAGTGATTAGTGATCCAAAATCACTGTTTTGTGTTACCACAATGTTAGATTTAAAAGAATTCAGTGACATGCTGTAATAATCAATTGCTTCTCTTAGTTACAGTGTGGCAGTGTGTAAATTTAAGTTTAACTGATTTTAGAGTTTATCTTTCTAACTCTACATTATAACTCCCTTGTTTCACGCCAAATTAGGTAGTACTGGTTTCTAGTTAAAGTTTGAGCCATGAATTACTTATTTTATCTTACTATTTTTCCCTTCACAAAATGTGACATGTAAATTATCTTATAAAAGAGACCCATGAAAAAACAAAACAAAAAACATTTGTACTTTTGTTTTTACTCCAAAATCAATGTTTCTGAAAATCTAGACTCTAAACATACCTGTTTGTACACCTTATTTCATTCAATTTTAAAAATAATAATCAAAACCAACGCGTTTAACAGAAGGTTTTAGTTGTAAGAGATAGTAAGGTCAATCAAATCTGTCATCATGACTCCAGTACACCACCAATGGATTCAACCCAAGACTTTCAGGAATAACATCAGTGTTAAAGACACTATCCTTTACATTTTATTAGTGACTTTGGTAATTGCTGCTATCAGCAACATTCCTGGTATGATGGTGGCCTGAAGATAGCAGTGT
Source organism: Haliotis asinina (assembly GCF_037392515.1). Taxonomy (NCBI): domain Eukaryota; kingdom Metazoa; phylum Mollusca; class Gastropoda; order Lepetellida; family Haliotidae; genus Haliotis; species Haliotis asinina. Next base: position 9,569,016 of record NC_090295.1, on the reverse strand, counting down.
TCGCGATGGTGTTTCAAAGGAACAGGACTTTGGGTCCTGTAAGTTTCAGATGTCTGTCTGACCCACTCAAAATTCACAGGACCCACAGAATAAAGTTAAACAAACATTTCAGATTTGAAATTTCTTATACTTGGCATTGAAATTATTAAGATTATATGATAACAAACATAAGATTTCTAAACAGCAAAGAAGTGTCAGATGCCGCAAATAACAACTTCACACAAAGACATTGTGAAATATTCAGTCAGACACTGGGGCTGGCAGTTTGGTGATTTCTATCTGACCACTGGCGAATCTGCCAGATTTGTCAGAGGGTCTGAGGCTATTCGTGAACACTGAGATAATTGAGTCAGAGCTAGGCAATCCGTTTCAGTCTTATCTAAAAGCGAACGCTTCACTTGATGTAAAAAAATGAAATATTTCAACCTATTATAATTTTGCCATATATCTCTGTCTTTCCAACGCAGTATGTTTATCTCCATTCTACCATAACTGCATTATTAAGATTTAAAGAAAAAACGCATTCCGCGATTCTGTAAAATCAGAGGTATAAAACGTTATCATATACCTCTGAATGACTTTGATTAACCAATCATATTACAGTATTTACTGAAGTCATGGTAAAGTTTCAAATATATATCCATCACACATTCGTTGTCGCACATTACAAAAAACAAATATCCTGATTTTAATTAAGAGCATATATTAAAAATCACAAAAAATAAGAAAATCACAAATTTCAAAGATATTTGAAGGGAGCCTTATCATTTGAGCATTACCTCCTTAAACACTGTTACAATGACATCTCATTCTATAAATAATTCATGCAAGCCTAAAACACGTGACAATAGGCATGAATTATAAAGATCCCTGCAAGCTATGATTCTTGTTATCTGGGATCATGACATGCACTCAGTATAATAATCCCTGTTCTTAAAACTAGTTAACATTAACCTTGTATAATATTCACTAACCATCTCCAGGCCTAACACCGAAACATTCAGATCGGTACTCACAGAAAGTCTATCAGATACATCAATTCCATTAAAATATATTTTAACTATCAGATCATTTGATTGGGAAGATTCATGAATCTCGAACACAAGCCGTGACGCCAGTGGTAGAACTTGTTCAACTGGCAATCCCAGGACAGTCATCACCATAACAACGAAATCCTCCTCTGCTGCCATAACCGAAAATCTCTCATATTCAGCCCCATGCAGCCATTTGAACATTCGCTCAAGAAATGGATAAACATTAAGATGTGCATAGCTTTTGAAACTGACTGTGGACGTCATGTGATTGAGATAATCATTAGCTGATTGAAAAACATCATTTAAATTTGAAATGCTGATGTTGAAACAGGTGCCTCTTTTGCATGGATGTTGTCTCCCATCACACACCCATGAAGAAAGGAAGGACACAATTTCACGTGGGGCTATGTCTGTATGATAAGGAAGGTTTAGTTTTGCATTGATGCCACGCTCAACTTTGGCACTACCTTTAAATATATGAAACCCTCTTCGCACTGCCTTGGCAATCTGATGTTGGAGAAAATCTGACTTTGGACAGGAGCATCGCTGATTAGGATACATATGACAAAAATTATTCAAAGACTTTTGGACACTTGTTGATACAAAATCTTTCTCATGAAGCAGGCCATGTAAAAAAGCAAATATACTCTGATATGCCGCTTCATCTTGTATGCAGTGCGCTGCCAACATCCTTTCTATTGAATATGGTTCATCAAACCCAAATGTGGAGTATTTTTTCCCCATATATTCACCTAATAGTATATGCTGGGTTGTACCAAGGGGAGACAACTCCTCATACTCACAGAACGGTGAATCAGGGTATGGCCGAAATATTTTGAATCCATCTTTCCTTGATCTCATATGACGATAAATATCTGCAACTTCTGGGAGACTTTGAACTTTTGGATGGCTTGACAGCTGTGCATACTCCTCGAAGTCACAGCTAATATCAGGACTTGTGATGTTTTCAAAATCAATCTTTGTAGCTCGCTGTCCTGGGGAGATTAGTGCAAAAACCTTCTTCAAGTGATAGCCAGGCACAGGAGAACCTGAAATGGACAGAATTAAAGGCATTAAGTCAAAACACTTGGGTTCAATAATTGATTCTATGTTTTAATAACGTTTATGCAATTTTAAGCTGACCCTTCCCCCAGTTTTCATCCTTTACCCCAAAAATGACTGTTGTTTAAGACCACACTCAGCACTATTCTCAGCATATGGCAGCAGTCTGTAAATAATCAAGATTGTATCAAACAATCCAGTGATCAATATCATGAGCACTGACCAACACACTGGGTCAAACGAGTCAACAAAGTCCACAAGCCTGACCACTCCTGTTAATCACTTTTTATGAAAAGCATGGTGTGCTAAAATGAATTTATCCCAGATTGTCACAGGTCTAAATATGTAATTCTTAAGGTGATGCAATGTGTCCTTAATGACCTCATCATCATCATAGAGCAAGACACCTTGATATTTTGCTCCAGTTCTTAGCACGACCTGTGAAGATTTATGAGTCTTTATGTCAAGTTTCCTGGCTTCCTGTTACAAGCAAGTGAGGTTATCAAGCAAGTAATGGTGTTAGCACCTTCACTGAAAGGGCGCTCTCACAGCTATAAAGACGTTTTTCATCCATAAATTGTCATTCTTCATTACTGCTCCGACTTCTAAATGCCTCTCAAAGAGGATATCAAGTACCATCATGATGTATTCTTTCATTACAACAACATCCTGATTGTCATAAAAGTCAGGTTGAGTGCAAAATTAGTCAGGTCAAATTACATTCTTAAAGTCACGTTGCTTTTAAAAACAATTTTGAATCCCTGAGATAGGTCAACATTCAGAAGCTGCTTCTAAATTATGTTCAGGACTTGTTTTAGGCAATACATGCCAAAATATGTCATCACTATGGGCGACTATTGAGGAGGAAATAACTACATCCATAGAGATAGTCTACTGCAACCAACTATTGCAATAGTTTTTTTTCCCTTGAACAGTGTCATTTGAAGTCATATCCAAAATGAATGTACAGTATATATAAAAAAATGAAGTTAAAGTGGTTTCAGTCTCTTTTTAAAATGACTAGAATATTGAAGTATCAAGTAAACTGTCAATATATAACTCAATGAAGCTGCAAGTCTGAAGTGGGCTTTAAATATTGTAACCCTATGGGCAATTGTACCCGGGTCTTTGCAATTGGTGTGATGAGAAGATGCTTTAACCACTAGGCTACAGCACCGCCCTTGATAAGTCAATGCAAGAAAACTAGTGAGAGTATCTGGCAATTTCACATATTATTGCAAGCAGACGTGACCAAATTTTTCACTGAAATCAGTTGAGTGTTCGTCAAAAATAACAGAGTAGAATATCAAACTTTTCATGAAATGCACTGTAGCCACAATCAATATGAAATTAGCTGCTGTTTTACTATTCATTCAAAGAGATCCTGGCGCCTGATAAACACGTCTCTGCAGATCAAAAGTCATCTCATTCTGTCTGTGCGGGCACTCATGAATTAAAATTTCTTATGCTATCATTTATATTTGTTTTCATAGCAACAGTCATATGTTTCACTATTTCATCAGCAATTTGCAATAAAGAATATTCATGGATTTATTTTGTATAAATTAAAAATAATGGATTGAGTTTAAGTGTGTAACAGGAGTAACCATTCCACCAATAAATCATGGTACAAAATGTGAGATGGATAAATAAATTGTACAAGTGAATAATTGAGTCTGGACCAGACAATCCAGTGACAAACTACATGAGCATTCAGCATTGCAATTGGGAACCGATGACGTGTCAACGAAGTGAAACAGCACCAGAGAGACCCAACATTGAATCTTTAGCCACCCGTCTTGAGGAACGAACATCATCCCTTGACGTGTATTGAAGATATCCCTGATGAATTGAAGCCTGTGTCGGTATTAGCTCTCACTTCTTTCGAATAATCAGACACCATAACTGCTGAAGCAGTTCAGTGGTGAACTAAAGATGACGAAGAGAGATTAGTCCTAATGAGCCTGAATAGTCATCTATGTAAGATTTGAACATGATCCCCCAAGTATTTAAGGAAATACATGATGGGTTTCATGAAACTGAAGGACTCTCTATTGGTAATTGATTCTCTTGAATTTGAAGCGCAGGTGCTTGCAATGCCTCAGATGGATTTGAACATGCAGAAATTGAGACGGATGAGGTTATTCCAATAGGTTCACTGAGCCCACTTATAACTAGGGAGTTGCTTTGAGGTACACAGCGTTGAACAGCTTCATACTGAAGATGAGCTAGTTGTTGGCAAAATTGGGAAATAAAAGCCAGGTGATGGATTCAGAGGTTCTATCACATACTTCTTGAGCAACGGACCTGTGCTGGTTCACAGAATTAGTAGCTAGTTCGCTGGATAGGTTCATCATATCAGTTCGGAGGGCAGGGGCGGCAACAGATGAGAGGTATCTTGTAACCCTCAGACAGTGTCACTAGCACTAAGGGGCTGTCTAAAATGTTACAGTTGGAAGTGAAGAGTCCCAGTCTTTTGCCTACTGGGGTGTTAAGATCAGGACGCCTGGTCGTGGAAGTCATGTGAATATCTCAGAGTCACAGTCCTAGAGTTGGAGGGACGTCTACAGGAGGAAACGGACTTGCTCCCTCTGCCACAGCCAGATTTGGAATGAAAAATGTCTCTTAACTGTGGGTTTGACGGAAAGAACTTGGCCGTATGACAATGCTTGAGCGCTTAAAGGTTTTCCAGCTTTATCAAAATTGATTCACCTTGAAATATATCCCATGGATCTGGCTGTTAAATATATTCAGATGGCCACGGCTGATGAAATATATCCCATGGATCTGGCTGTTAAATATATTCAGATGGCCACGGCTGATGAAATATATCCCATGGATCTGGCTGTTAAATATATTCAGATGGCCACGGCTGATGAAATATATCTCATGGATCTGGCTGTTAAATATATTCACGATGGCCACGGCTGATGAAATATATCCCATGGATCTGGCTGTTAAATATATTCAGATGGCCACGGCTGATGAAACAGGTCAGCATGATATTGATCATCTGAGGCATGGCTGACAGCAAGTATGTAGCCAAAAAAATGCAACAGCTGGTCCAGGACAGTCTGGAATTGCTCCAATATTATGCACATAGATTCTCGTATGTACTTTTGATCTACAACAGAAGTCACAGCTTCCACCAAAGAAAGGATGCAATTATTGAGCGGTCCGGTGCGATGCGATGAATTACGGTCTTACAACAACATCCTTGGATGATCCTGAGTGGATGTCAAGCTGAGTTCCAGGCACTCTAAGAAGTGAAAGAAGAGAGGCATTCACTCAGCAATATTCCAGCTATATGGCGGCGGTCAGTAAATAATAAATAAATAATAAGTCTGGACCAAACAATCCAGAGACCAACAACATGAGCATCGATCTGCGCAATTGGGAACTGGTGACATGTGTCAACCAAGTCTGAGAGCCTGACCACCCGATCCCGTTAGTCGCCTCTTACGACAAGCATAGTCACCTTTTATGGCAAGCATGGGTTGCTGAAGGCCTATTCTAACCCGGGACCTTCACGAGTCTAAGCTTCTAAGAACTCTTTCTGCTCACTAGTAAGCATGACCACACAATGGTCAAGCTCTTCAGGACGATCTTTTACTGGCCACTTGGCAGATGAAGGCCCAAATTCATGTGAATGCTTGTGTAAGTCCCTGTCAGAGTGTAGTACTGACCCTCCTGTGGTCTGCAAAGTTGTCTTTATCCAGATGTTCGCACTACTCACATCGTTGATCCCATGAGCACATGTCAATGTCAGACGTAGAAAAAAATTGTCTTGCACTGGTTAAAAAGAATTCTTTTCTGGTAGAAGAGTTTCTTTTCCAAGTAAAAACAAGGGAACCATGAAATTGTTTCTCTCAGAAAATAATGTGTTCATTATACACTAGGCAATCTGATAGTGCTGACAATCAACACAGTACATGATTACCCAGAATAACCCAAGGTGCCTGTTAGGCACTAGAAGGTCTTAGTCACACAACATATCCCACCGTGTACTCATTTTCTGCTGGGTGGAAAGAGGCATTTTTCAACAAACTTATTTGCCTAAGGTGATTTCACATGTACGACATTTGTTTTGTTGTGGGTCAGGACTGAAGTCCTATAAACTCTCAGGAGTCGCCCATCCAAGGACTCTCTGCACAAAACATTGCTAACTTCAGCTGATACCACCATGGCAAAAGAAAGATGATGAGAGATGGGCGTGAACAGGTAATGGAGCATGCGACATGCTTCTCTGGAGACAGAGGCTGTCCTACAAGGGAAGTGACATGGAGTGCGTGAGTGAGTGAGTGAGTGAGTGAGTTTGGTTTTACGCACCTTTTAGCAATATTCCAGCAATATCACAGAAAATGGGCCTATCACACTGTAGTGATGATTGTACCCATGTGGGGAATCAAACCCGGGTCTTCGGCATAACGAGCGAACTAGGCTACTCCATCGCCCCTAGTGCAAGAGTAAATAGACAAGAGAGGCCCAGTGTGGGTTTACAGTTTCAGTTCCACTCAGTGGGTCAAATGAAAGGGAGAGTAAATGTTTAAAAATAAACATGCAAGCAACACTAAATCTGAAGTGGTTTTCCAGATTGGTATAAATTAAACTTAAATGACTTTACATGTAATTTAGCCGAGGGGGTTCAAAATAAAAATGAAAAATTCCAATTGTACCTTCACTCCCAGTGAATGCATTTTCCGACAGACGACAGTAGTTCATAAACCCAGGGTGTAATAAGGGATCTGACTGGTTGTCAACTGTGAATGTCATCACATTGCCATTGTTCTTGTCTGGCATGAGCACTGCCCTCTGGTGGTCACTTGACACATGAAGAGATGAATCATCGCCATGGATACATGGGAAGCACAAGCAGAACACTGAAAATAACAAGAACATCAAATTAATTTCATCCTCAGAAATACAAAAAAGCAAAGCGATCTGCTCTACAATCACCCTGCCTAATTTACCCTGCTCTACAACCACCAAGTCTGCTCTCTCTAAAATCATCAGGTCTGTTTTTCCCTGCACTACAACCACCCAGCCAGCTTTACTCTGCATGACAACCACCCACTCTGCTTTATTCTGCTCAATAACCACACTGTCTGCTTTACTAGGTTCTACAACTACCCAGTCTACTTTATTCTGTTATACAACTACCATCTGTTTTGCTCTGCTCTACAACCACCCACAGTCTGCTTCAATCTGCTGTAAAACCACCCAGTCTGTTTTCCTCTGCTCTACAACCACCCAGTCTACTTTATTCTCTTCTATAACCACTGAGTCTACTTTACTCTGCACTACAACCACCCATTCTACTTTACTCTGTTCTAAAACCACCCTGTCTGCTTTACTCTCCCGTACAGCTTACCTGTCTGCTTTACTCTGCTCTACAACCGCCATGTCTGCTTTACTCTCCCCTACAACTACCCTGTCTGCATTACTGTTTTACAACCACCCAGTCTGCTTTACTCTGCACTACAACCACCCTGTCTGCTTTACTCTCCCCTACAACTACCCTGTCTGCTTTACTGTTTTACAACCACCCAGTCTGCTTTACTCTCCCCTACAGCTACCCTGTGTGCTTTACGGCCACCCAGTCTGCTTTACTCTGCAATCATTAATGCTACAGTAACCCCAACCAGAGTATTCTTGTAACTGTAACTTACTTCTTTATTTGATCAAATTTCTACTCTGCTCTTTTTGTTACATATAATAAGGACTGTGACGAATCAAATTTATAAGTATTGTGACCTGTCAAATTTGTAAGGTCTGTGACTAGTCAAATTCATACGGACTAGCCAAATTAATAAGGACTGTGACTTTTTGAACACTTCATATGTTTGCCTTATCATTCAAACATCACTAATTTATTACTGTTTTAAAATGAACTTTCAAAAAATGTACATGACTTGTTTATAGAGATCTTATGAAATGACTGAAACATCTGGCGTCTGATCAATTGTGAATCACACACAAACACACACAAGTGCAACATAGGATATATTGTCTGTCACAACAAAACTGAAAATGCGTCTTCTTTCTAGCCTGAATCCATAAGGTTGGGCATTTACCCAGGCAAGGAAAATGCTTAAGGGAACCTTTGGCAGATAACCCACAATGGTGGTACCCTAAATCATGCCAGTCATAAATTCATTCACTGAACCCTCAAGGTGTAGTGAGTTTTATTTTACGCCGCTTTTAGCAATATTCCAGCAATGTCACTATAGGGGTCACTAGAAATAGGTTTCACACATCAGACTCATCTGGGAACCTGAACCCAGGTCTTCATTAAAATGAACAAACGCTTTAACCACTAGGCTACCCCACTGCCCCTTCACATTGGTTAGTGCTCAAGTCAAACTCTGGTCTTCAGCGTGATGAGAGAATGCTTAAACCGTTAGGCTACTCAACTGCTCCCATTCGAACTACAGCTATCAGGGATATTTACATCTGGTTACAGCACCTGGTGGGCACCTACCATTCTTACTATCTGACTGTTTAAGTTGAAATTAATTGGCATGTGTCCTTTGGTATATGTACACAAACAAAGCTAGAATGACAAGTCTGTGAAAGTAGACTGCAGTTACGGTTATGGAAAATGGCAGCTGGAGGACGTAATTAGGTTGTCAGTGTGAAGCTCAAATCGCTCTGAATCAGAGCTCCTTTAACACTCGTTTCAACATTATTGCTGTTAAGGCTGTAACAATTCAGGTTTGATTCAATGAAAATTGAATCTGACGCCTTAGTTTTGATTTTTCATGACCATTATCACTATTTTGACTCAATATTTAAGTATTTATTTTAGTTACTTCCAAAGAACGCAATTCTGACTCCAACTCCAGCATTTTAGAGTGCTGAAAGGAGGCGAAACATACGTTGATGTTAACGTGTTCATGATGGATTTCACGCTTAAAAAACAGTGAGTGAGTAAGTGAGTTTAGTTTTACACCACACTCAGCAATATTCCAGCAATATGGCGGTGGTCTGTAAATAAACCGGTTTGGACCAGACAACAGATGCTCAGTGACCAACAACATGAGCATCGATCTGCGCAATTGGGAACCTATGAGATGTGTCAACCAAGTCAGCGATTCTGACCACCCGATCCCGTTAGTCGCCTCTTACGACAAGCATAGTCGCCTCTTACGACAAGCATAGTCACCTTTTATGGCAAGAATGGGTTGCTGAAGGCCTATTCTACCTTGGGACTTTCACGGGTTGTTTTGAGAGTTAAATGAAATCTGTTTTTACTTTGTATAAAGAATGGTATCAAAAATGATCAAATCGAGTGTCTAATATCAAAAATTGAATTGAATCAAGGTCTGGGTGATTCTTTGTGTCACTAATTACAGTTACATGTATATCACAGCAAACAATAACACGTGCAAATAAAGCCCAAAAGTAATGCATCTCATATAGTGACCAATATGGTGAAAACTATCACGACAGGTATGATTTCAGACTTGGGAATCAGAAATCAAATGTTCCATTATTGATTATTAGAGGACTTGTGGTGAATGATTATTGATTATAATTAAAAGATACACATTTTTAATGTAATCACCAGATTTAAGAGTTTTTCCGTTCATTTTTTTCCCAATTTATGGTTTCTAACACTGGATTTGTGATAAAACAAAATCAATGCACACAGCTTTATGCTTGAGCGCATGTTTGTTCATGTACATTCGTCAAATTTAACGGATAGTTTAATTGAGTCAAGTGTGCTATGACAAAACAACAAATGTCAGACTACTCAAAAATATTTTTTACAGTTGATAATCATTTCTTATCCTTCTTTTGGTCAATTTTTGATTATTTGGAACACTACTACGCTTGATGGTGCCAAACCAAGAAACATAGTTAGGGCAAGCCTGCATTCAAACTCATACTAAAAGGTTTCTGGTATTCCAAAGGGAGGCAAATCTGCATTCAAAATAGCAACTCTGCATGTGATAATCATTATTAATGAAAAACAAGCAGTGTACCTAGCAACACCCAATGTGAACGACATCATGTACATGACTAAGAGATTTAAAAATACATCGACAAATGGCACCTTCTACTATCTGCGTCTGCTCACCTGTAAGGACTGCCACCACTGGCATGAAGTTGTCACCAGGTGGGTGACTGTGACAGAGTATGAACATCATCCACGACAAAGAATGAAACCAACTACATGCAACTGCCACCACAATCTAGCCTCGTAACACCACGGTCTTTGTAATTATACCGACTTTGCGATACCCCCCACCACACCCCAGCTGCTAAATATTAGAGTGTGGATCTGCGTCAACAGGTGTTGAAGCAGTTGACGAGACGAGACAATTAACACCTGTAGAGTATTTTCCATAATTATGGGAAATATTTTGACATGACCAACTAGTTCTCATATCAAGCTTGTGTTATTTGATAATAATGATAATAAAATAGCTCTATTTTGTCCAGTAAGCATTTCTTTGATATCTTAATCATGGAATGTATTTTTACTTTGATACGTCAGTTTAATTTATAAACAACTAATGAATAAATTTTAATTATTTTGTGTAGAAATGTTTTGATATGTTGGATGGATATAATGTACTGAAACAACAGAAGATATTCATAAACAAAGACTGGATTCAGTGGAAGCCCATGACGACTTGGCACTGTGGCATTATGATGTTTTCCAATGGTCTCTGAAACCATATACAGCAGTGACCGTTTTTCAATTTTTGAGTGGGTAAACTTCTGAAAAATACATCTAAACAATTGCATCTACATATTGCAATAAAAGCAGTTCAACCAGAATTTGGCTGGTGCAAGTAGGTTTTTATCTTAGGTTGCACCTGGTGCAAGTAGGTAACATTTCTCAAATCCAGCCCTGTTATTTGCCATGAAATCACTTTAAAGTAAGTGGTGGGAGTCACTTTGAACCACATACTTGAGGAACCTTCTCAGGGTTTTATGTGACAGATAAATGTGGATGGATTAGTGAGTATGCTTTTAGCAATATTCCAAGAACATCACGACAGAGGACACCAGAAATTGGCTCCAAACAACACGTAAATATGAATTTAGCACACACAAGTGTAGATGATGGCTGCAGAAAAAACTTCACTGCGTGCAAAATTTTTTTTATTGTACCCAAACACATCTGTGGCTGTGCCGAGTGTTTGGTCACTTCTTTCAGAGCACTTTTGTGCATCATCCACGAGTCCACGTGATCCAGACTTCACACTTATTACCAAACCATACTGGCTGCGAAACGATTATCCGCAGATTTCCAAAATTACTCTGCCTTTTGTTCAATTAATGAAAGAGAATTAATTGGGATACTTCTTTAGCAATTCATCTATCAGAGATTCCAACCCTGAATCAAATGAAAGTGGAGTCATGCCTTGCCCAAAGCAATTCTTGAGCCCTGAAGGTGTGAGTTGGGGGTGAGCATGGGCAATCAGGACCATTTTGATGGTGGCTGTGTTGGGGGTCCTCCCCTACAAAAATCAATTTAGTCTGCTGGAAATATGCCATTTCCGGGAATACTTAACCAGATAATAGTTAAGTCAAATGAACATATTCAAATGGCTATTTACTAAAAGTCTTTCAAACATCCTAAATTTATAAACATACCTGCATTTTCTAAAAATCAGAGTTTTTCACGGTCAAATCAGAGAGTAGTTTTTGTGTTTGAAAATTGGAGTAATTCCTCCAAAATCAGAGTGGTTGGCATCTCTGGTCCACGTGTCCCGACTGTTCACAGCTGTCAGCCGTGTTTCCATAGCCGAAGGGAATTATGGCAACACAAATAGGTGTCATCTCACAACTAAATGTAACAGTGATCACCATTTCAGAATTCCTCATGACTACTAATAGAAGTAATATATTTTTGTACCATCAAGTATCTTTGAATAATTGTTTCACTAATTAAGTGTTAAGGGGTTTTTAAAATAGATTGATGGGGAATCAAACAATGAACTGTCAACTTGAATTTGCTATTATTTAGATCATGTGACATCCCCCCTTAAATAGGACTATAGGCAGTGTTCACAGTTGCTTTTGTACGTGTGTGTGCAGAAATGAAATTATAAGTATGTAGTCCAAACCTTGTTCCATTACAATCCGGAATCATTTCAATATGTCTTGTTTTTTTCATATCTTACTCTTTAAATTTACATCTAAAATTGAGCACATCAGAATCTATGGTGCCTGAGTGAGTGAGTGAGTGAGTGAGTTTAGTTTTACGTCGCAGTTAGCAATATTCCAGCTATATGGCGACGGTCTGTAAATAATCGAGTCTGGACCAGACAATCCAGTGATCAACAACATGAGCATCGATCTGCGCAATGGGGAACCGATGACATGTGTCAACCAAGTCAGCTAGTCTGACCACCCGATCCTGTTAGTCGCCTCTTACGACAAGCATAGTCACCTTTTATGGCAAGCATGGGTTGCTGAAGGCCTATTCTACCCCGGGACATTCACGGGTCCTATGGTGCCTGAATCCAAAACAAGCACATAAAAGTATTTTTGCTTGTTTATATTAAGTTTTTGGCGTGAAAAACACAGATTTCTGCATTAATGTAAACACTGACTATAGGGCTCATAACTTTATCTTTAACATGTTACTTTCAAAGAAGAATTTCTTTTGCTGCTCTTTATGGTTGGGACAAAAAAACCAGAATTGTAATTGACCAGAACTACGCACACATGATACTGACGTATTGGTGATAACTGTTTTGCAGTGATAACTGTTATGTGGGAATAACTGTTCGGCAGGCAGTACATTTTTTAAAACTGTTCCCTCACAGGACCCTTAAGACTTATAACTGGGGCTCCCCGGGGTACCCATGTTTGTAAATCAAGGTGAAACTAAGTTTCATGTCCTAATATGGAGTGATTTTTCCAGACATAGACTGAACTACTCTGCAGCTAATGCCAGGACAAATTGCCACATAAGATTATCTAGCCTCATGTAAGAATGTCGAGTTTTGATTGGTCCACGTGACTCTGATAAAATACCATGTACATCCATCACGATCTGCGAGCGGGATTATAAAAGTTGTGTACTCCCACTATGAAAGTCACATCACCCTGCTATACCTCGGTGACAACGTAAAGTGAGCAAAGTGTGCAGCGACATGTTTTTAGTAACATGCGGTGCATTGAGGTTAAACGATCAGCTGGTGTCAACATGGCAGAAAGTTGATTCGATGCGTGTTGTTTTGTTTTGATTTAGTGAAAACATTCAGCTAGATAAATGCATTATCAAATCGTGTCGAGGGAAATAAAGGGTTTTATCAGTCTCGAGCTCCAACCTTACTTGGGACTGATAAAACCCTGTATTTCCCTCGACACGATGTGATAATTTATAATGTAATGAAACACTTCCAGATTTATGTTATATTTACAATTACTGCTATAGACAAGGAAACGTATTTCGCTGATGATATGATCAATACAGAGTAAGAGGCTTAATCAACATAGTTTGGTGTTGAATTGAATGAAACATCTAGACTAGCATTTAGTCTCTGAATATATATAACTTGGACAGTAACAAACAAACTCGTATGACCTGAAAGGGTGCCCCAAAGAGCCCACAGGTCAAGAACCGGAGGAAATCTCATTGCTTCATTTAGGGCTTTAGCATTGCAGAGAGGGTTTGGCAGTAGATAATTATTATGGTTGAGAACTGAGACAGACTATTAACATCTCACAAGCAATGTTAATTTTCAATGTTAAAATTCCTCTGTAAGTTTGCAAAATATAACTTTAAAAGTCTTACATTTTTAACAACATTTCAACCCAAAAATGTTAAAATTATGATTTTTCCAAAATTGTCTTCAAAGGGCATTTAGGAGGGAATCCTAACAAATATTAAAAATATTTGATTTAAAATGCCATCATACCCTTAAAATTAAGATGTTTCATCTTTGCCTTCCATGGGCAACTGAGGGGAATCCTAGATAAATGCGTGTTTAGAATGGCTGAAGCACCACATAATGTATTTGTTCTCTGCGTACACAAAGTACCAGTGAGTGTAGTTTTATGCCGCTTTTAGCAATATTCCAGCAATATCACAACGGAGACACCAGAATATGGGCTTCACACACTGTACACATGTGGGAAATCAAACCCAGATCTTTGGCGTGACAAGGGAATGCTTTAACATGTTTAACCACTAGGCTACCATACATTATACTCACAATACTGGAAACATTACACCTGACAAATACTGGATGACTTTTTGACCTCTAAAAATTGAAATAATCAACATGTTCAACTATGTAACCTTATACTTTGGAACCTAAGCCTGATCCTAGTTTTTAGGTTAAGAGCTTACATAGATATTATTTCAAATTCACACATTATCTATCCAGATTATTAATGTGCACAGAATATCAGAGCCTCTATTTTCCCTCAAACAGAAGGCCTCATATTATCATGACGAATCTATCCTGATATTGTCTGTTTCATTGTCATAAATATTCATACATATTCAGTTTCACTTTGTGTGGATTTACTGGTGCACATGACTTCATGTAATGAGGGCCAAAATGTGTAAACATTGGTGCTAGCCAAAATAAAAATGGTTCATAGAAACATCTAAAATATATCAACAATACATTGTAACATTTACACATTTATGTAAAAAGAGTCCAACTGCAAGTCATCACATCACACTGTACCTACGTGCACAGGGGCTTGTAATGCTAAAAACTGCTGTCAAGGTATATACTGTCTCTGATGAGGCATTAGTACTATTCCGTTTTTATAGTATACCGGTACTTCATCAGACACACATATACCTTGATGGCAGTTTTTAGCGTTACAACTATTAAATCAATCATTGTAAGTACTGATGTTAGCATTGTTATATTATTCTCCCACTTGCTTAGAAATGCACGAAAAACAATATAAAATAATTCTTGAGGTTTTTTTGCAAATTTCACAAAATGCAATAGCAAATTTTACTTAAGGAAGACCAGTATGTTAGGAACAAAACTTTAATGGTGTTTTTAAGATACATTCCTCTGTGACTTAGAATGAGCTCATAATGTTTATGAAATGTAAGTTTAATGACAAAACCAAACTTGTGAAAAATATAGTTATATACAAACAAGTGTTCCACAATTGATTAAGTTTGATTATGAGAAGACATGATCAATTGCATTTTGTCACTGACTAATCTTCGATTATTTCAATCAAGTGGCATTGAATCGTACCACTACTGGTGCCAAAAACCACTAGG
This sequence comes from Haliotis asinina, assembly GCF_037392515.1. Taxonomy (NCBI): domain Eukaryota; kingdom Metazoa; phylum Mollusca; class Gastropoda; order Lepetellida; family Haliotidae; genus Haliotis; species Haliotis asinina. Next base: position 9,553,689 of record NC_090295.1, on the reverse strand, counting down.
TGTGGTGAGTAGTGGAATATAGTGAAGTTTCTTTAATATGAGGCCTCCTTGGTATTTATTATAATTCATGCAAAGGAATGTTCTACAGACAAATTCCGCATTTAATTTACCAATCAAAGGAATTCCATGTTTGAACTTCTATCTAGTAACAAATGTCGAAATGGTAGGGTTGTTACATTTCATTCACATATTCAGCGAATCATGAGTGAAAGTTTAGAATTACACCACTTTCAACAATATTTCAGCGATATCACAGCGGAGGACACAAGAAACGGGCTTCACACTTTGTACCCATGTGGGGAATCAAACCTGGGTCTTCAGTGCATTGAGTGAATGCTTTAGTCACCAGCCTACACAACCATCCTTCAGAGAATCAAACCATTTACCGTTAAGAAATCAATATTTGTGATGACTTGAATGGAATATAGATGTATTTTCGAAAATGGAATGATTTTATTTTAACTTGAGTGTTACTTATCAAAATCATGGATGTAAAATGGAATATACCCAAGCTAGGCCCAGTAATAGTCAACAGTCCTATATATACTGGGCAAAATAAGTTGAGTAAAATGGTATTTTTATGACTGATCTTTCATCAGTATGACAATGAATAAATACATCATTATTCTTAATTTCAAAATTTACAAATATCCCTCACTATTTTTGCTCAGTATATTTCAGTTACCATGGTCAGCATGTCCACAATTTTGCATTGTGGAAAGTGAGTGAGCGAGTTTAGTTTTACATCACACTCAGCAATATTCCAGCTATATGGTGGTGGTCTGTAAATAATTGAGTCTGGACCAGACAATCCAGTGACCAACAACATGATCATCTGCGCAATTGGGAACCGATGACATGTGTCCACCAAGTCAGCGAGCCTCACCGCCCAATCCCATTAGTGGCCTCTTACGACAAGCGTAGTCGCCCTTTTTGGCAAGCATGGGTTGTTGAAGACCTATTCTAGCCTGGGACCTTAACTGGTCATTTTTGCATAGTGGCATTGTGCCAATTGTATGACTGGAACTATGATGTGTTGCTGAGATTGACATCCAGAGATTCAGCTAAATACAAAGATGAGCTTTGAGCACACCAGTGATGGACAACAGAACTTTATAAATACCAATATCATATGAGAGGGTTAGAGCAGTGACTTGGCTGACATTGTGTCATCATAACTCAATATCCAACCTTAATACTATCACTGGATTGACTGACCCAGAGAAGTTTACTAACAGCGGTCCATCTAAGCTGTTGAACTGAGCTGTTCAAGCTAACCACACAAAGGTCAATAAAATATTGGAGAGAATTGTCAACAACCATAAATGGCGTCATCACATACTTTGCGCTGTTTCAATTTGGCCAACATTTCATATCACAGACATATATTTTCCAGTTTTCTTTTTTGCCTCCATTTTTAGATATACTTCGGTTAAATCTCTAATTAGAAAAAAAAAATTAAGTCACTTTAGAAACATAATTCTATTTAAATTTATCAAATGACATTGCACATGATGTGCATATGGTTTAAACATATTTCATATTTTCTTCGGATGTGAATACTGCTTATGATTCATAGTTCATAAACCGATCACAGATATCTTAAGGATACAAACACATTGTACATGCATATTTTGTGTTGGCAACTCATTCTGTTAACTCTAACAGAAAGCAACCATTACGTGTTATTTATTTTTCTATTTAGATATTTGGTCTCTAGTGTTATGTCACTGTTCCAAATTATATCGTAAGAGTGACTTCTGTTTTAATCACTTCAAGAGAGGGTTAAAACATATTTCAATATGTTTGACATAGCAGAAGTTTGCACTTATATGACCTCTTCAGTGGGATGATAAGAAAGACAGCCACTAAAGAATGTATGTCCATCGTCAGGACAGGTCAGTCACAAGAAATAAAGTCACCACCTGCTTCACACATATAAAAACAAAACTATACATAACTATTTGCCCTTTAAACGTGGATGTAACTATGTTATATTGATTATGGTTGTGAACAGTAGATAATCCTTGACCGGGTCACACTTCAAAGAGTCAACAAAGAAGTGACAGGTGACAGGTCGAGTGTTCTGAGTGCAAAGCGAAGTGCTCACCTATATTTAACAGATTATATGCTGTATAGTGTAGGTAAAAAAAAAGACATCCTTACCGAGCAAACCAAGCGCAAACACTCGCAGGATGAAAATTTCCACATCCACCCAAGACACCATTTTTCAAGAACTGAAACTGGCTCTTGGTTTCGAAAAATGTTGTCACTGTTCAAAGTCATTTAGTCTATTGGTGGATACTTCCGAACCATACAAAAATGTACTTCCCGTGTTGAAATCTCCTTCGTCAGACCACGTGCCCTTGAATAGCATGGGCGAGTCTCAACTGTCACGCCAATCACAGCTGACCGAGTTGAAGTCAATTGGCTGTGCAAGTATGATACGTATAAAGGCATGACACGAGAACAACACTGTAAACTCATGAAACGGCGGAAATGACAGTCATGGTCGTATCTCATTCAACAGAACCTCAGCTTCCATAACGGCGATGTGAAACTGCACGTTGTCCGGTGAGGGAGCAGTCATTTACTTCCGCAAGTAATGCAGATTTGCTGGACCTTATATTATTTCCAATGGGAAACAGGCACAAGCTGTAACAGCCTTACCTTTACTGACATTTAGTTCCAAATAGTCGTGTTATTTTAAAATATAGAAAATATATATATCTACATGACACATGGGTGATTTCTGAAGTGGGAGGCTATCTAGACTTGACGCATGGTTCTAGACTTGAGATAGGCTCCTGTGTATTGTTTTGCAAATGTTCTGTGCAGCCAGTATACGGATTTGGAAAACATACTAGGATCATCCCGTTTGTAATTAACATTTGTGACCAATGTTTTAAGAGAAAGGCACACCTAGAGTATATTTAATGTAGCTAGTTTTGCATCATGCATAGAATGTGAATGAGTGAGTGAGTTTAGTTTTACGCTGAACTCAGCACTATTCCAGCTATATGGCGGCGGTCTGTAAATAATCGAGTCTGGACCAGACAATCCAGTGATCAACAACATGAGCATCGATCTTCGCAATAGGGAACCGATGACATGTGTCAACCAAGTCAGCGAACCTGACCACCCGATCCCGTTAGTCGCCTCTTACGACAAGCTGAGTCGCCTCTTACGGCAAACATGGGTTGCTGAAGGCCTATTCTACCTCGGGACCTTCACGGGTCGCATCATGTATACAGGACGTGGGATGGGAACGTTGAGGGTTCTTTTTTGTGAGATGCGATGGTTTCGTCTCGTCAGTTGTTTGTGATGTCGCACTCAATTTTCCAGTTATTATGGAAGCGGTCTGTAAATAATCAGGATCAGACAATCCAGCGATCAACAACATGATCCGCGATCTGCGCAAATGAGATACAATGGTACATGTCAACCGATCAGACCACTCTTCCAGCATGCATGAGTTGCTGAAAAAAATTCTACCCGGATCTTCGCGGGTATCACGATCGAGCAGGATGCTGCTGAGTGGTATTACAACTATCCATCGCATTGCAGGTGCAATCTCACTATTTATATACACCATTTCAAAAGACTTCACTATTTAAAATCACTTCCTTCTCTATTCATTAAACATTCATTTGACTCAATCTACTGAGATGTACCCTGCAAACTGATTCAACGCACATTAAATTACATTTGAATTTGCATGCACATCTGTGACACTATACTGCATACTGTTTTGGGACGGGACTTACTGTACTAAAATACAGCTGAATGAACACCTCGTTGAATGAACAGATCCCGTTGACAGAGTATGAACAAACATTAAACTGCAGGTGGAGCTAGCGAGTTAAGGATTGTTAGTTCAGCATGTATTCTCATTCCAGAAACCCCTGCTGTGAAATATCAGTCCGTGAAATATATACTGAACAGCGAAAGAAACGCAACTCTGTGAAGTTTTTAAATAGGACACAAACATGAACTTTCACTTTCACGAGACTTATATTTTTTGTTCAAAACTTGCGTTTCTTTTGCTGTTCAGTATACTTATGGGGTTGAATAACACGCATATCTCTGTATCTGAGGCATCTCGGCCGAACATCACACATAGGTTCAAATAACGTGCCCTTAAAGAAGCGAGTCCGCTAAATGCTCCCCATTTTAAAGGTTTTCAAGCACCAGGCAACACGATACATTTCTATCTATTTTTTATCTGATTCGAATGTGTACACATCTACCTACATAACCTGCAGGTATAGAAAGTGTGAAAATATGATACAATCTCAGCTAAGCTGCCAAGTTAGATAAGTGGTGACCAAGGTCTGGCTAGCTATTCTCGAAACGTTCGTAGCCCTACGAACTTCTTAAGCCCATTCTTAACACACTGGCTACGATCAAAATTAAGAATTCTTAGGGCTACGAACGTTTCGAGAATAAGGGCCCAGAACTGGATAGCTATTCTCGAAACGTTCGTAACTCTACGAATTTCTTAAGCGAAATTATTAACACATAGACTACGATTAAAGTTAAGAATTCTTAGGGATACGAACGTTTCGAGAATATGGGCCCAGAACTGGTATTCAGCAATCCACACTTGTCGCAAGAGGCGACTATAACGGGAGTGAGTATAGTCAGGCTCCCTGATTTAGCCGACGCACGTCATTATATCCCGAAGTCGTTGATCAACGTTCATGATGTCAATCACTGGGTTGTCTGGTCCAGACTCGACTTTGTACACCTGCACCCCTCTCTGGATGAATGCGAAACATGGCGTCTATAACCGTGCTATCTATAACTTGAAACAATAGTGGTATTGAAAACCAAAGATGGCGCCTATAAACGTGCTATCTATAACTTGAAATATTAGTGGTATTGAAGGCGAAACATGCCGTTTATTTCTATTAATGTGTCTAAACCTAATGGGATACAGTTTTGACTGACATGGAGAAAGAACTGTTTCGGAATATGTATCTTGATAAACATTAACCAAGGCGGCCGGCATTCCCAAGTATCTGGGCTGATTAGTCATGTCAAGTAACAGACTCTCCCACAGACGCTATTCCACATACAATTTACAACCACCATAGATATATAAGCAAGGCTGCACTCTACGGTTATATATAAAGGACCCAGCCAGTGAAGTTGAACATGCTGACATGAACGCAGTCGACGCCCAGTAACTATAAAATGATGAGGTTCGAGGGACGTGTCAAGGTCTCAGCACACAGGGAATTGTAAAAACTAATATAGCACTTGTTAACTGCTTGACGTTCTCTAACAACGAAATACATACCCGCCCTCCTCCTCTGCTGCTTCTACTACAGCTGCTTGATACGAAAACTACACCAGTCAATAGCTATATACTACTACTGCTGCTGTTGCTGCTACTACTACCACAACCACTACTACTTCGAATACGTTGTAGTAGTAGTAGCAGTAGCAGTATTCGTAGTAGTAGTAGCAGTATTAGTAGTAGTAGCAGCAGCAGTAGTATTAGTAGCAGTAGCAGTAGTCGTAGTAGTAGCAGTAGCAGCAGCAGCAGTAGCAGTAGCAGTAGCAGTAGCAGTAGTAGTAGTAGTAGCAGCAGTAGCAGTAGTCGTAGTAGTAGTAGCAGTAGCAGTAGTCGTAGTAGTAGTAGTAGCAGCAGCAGTAGCAGTAGCAGCAGCAGTAGCAGTAGCAGTAGCAGTAGCAGTAGTCGTTGTAGTAGTAGTACTGGTAGAAGAAGGAGGAGGAACGGCTTCATGGACTATAATAGCTCATAAACATTATCACGTATGAAAACCAGCTCATGGTCATACATGAAAATAGTAATAACAGTTCATGTTTACGCCAGAAAACAGGGCTATATATAGTTCTGGATCAAACATAAAACAAGAGCTTTCAGAGTTCATGATCATACACGAAAAAAAGCTTTACTGGCTTATGTTTATTCCAGGAAACGAAGCATATCTACATTTGTTAGTGGCGATGACCCTGCATGAAATCCAGGAATGCAACATCCTCGGCACCCAAGGGTATGCATGGCCATGATCAGTCTCTCCCAAGTGAAATCCATATAATTCAAACCACAAATCTAGCTTGCTTCTATTTTCTGTCTCCATGATGTGTAGCATGACTCGAAAAACACCTGGTTGTTCAAATCTCGAGGAGTAGGGGCGGTGGGTAAACTTGTGGTTAAAGCATTCAGTCACCACGCTGAAGACCCGAGTTCGATTCCCCACATGGGTACAATGTGTGAAGCCCATTCTGGAGTTTACCGCTGTGGTATTGCTGGCATCAAACCCACTCACTCACGGTGGAGAGTTATATGTGACACACCCGGGTGATTTACATCAACAACAGCGTTGCCCAGAGGGCTTAAAGCAACAACAAATCAACCCTACACGAAAGTAGTTTATTTAATATCGATGGATGTATAACAACATAACAGTAACAACAGATTCGATACCTGTAAACAAATGCGACCCAAGCAACAGCTGGCCCTCCCTGAAACATAATGAAACACATAATATAGACGATGATAATACAGTCCTGTACATTCTTCAGGAAATCTAATAGTGATTTTTTTAAATAATGATTTCCAGTGCGGCTGGAATAATTAACATGTCACAATCAGGCATGCCTGATATGGAAATGTTATAGATAAATATGTTTTACTTTTATTTTTTTAATAAGTTTGCCTTTTAGACCAGAAACTATACATGTACCCGAAAATATTATTACGAGTATCATGATGTTTGACACTAAGGGGCGAATTCGGACATGTAACTCCAAAAAGCGCGTCGAAAGAAAATTGGTTGTGCTGATACAGTTGTTTGTCGAAAGAGGGCGGTATTTAATAAATGGCGGTATATAAACAATAGAATAAACAAAATAGTTGTAGTCTCCCAAGCTGTTTTCAGCTGAAATCACGGACTAACGATCACTCTATCAACCACTGGTTTGTCTGTTGCGAACATCAAGGAATGTTCTTACGATTTCAATCTATTTAATGCACATGATGTGATTATTTTTTTAAAAGTCGCAATCAGCAGAATGTCATCTGTATGACAATGACATAAAGATAACGGAGTCTGGATTACATAAACCAGGGACTAATAGTATGTTACACGTACCACGCCGTCAGGTCATGATGACCTGCGAAGAATACATTTCTAAAGACCTGTTCTTATATGGATTTCTACGATGAAACTTACGACAGCTTATTTTCCGGCGGTTGTGAGGATGATGGGGAGGTAGTTGCTGTGGCTGTGACCTCCGCTGCCGCCGTGGGAGATGGGCACAGGGATGGGGATGGGGTAGTCCTCAGATGAAGACTCGGAAGACTCGGAAGACCCTCCACATCCACATCCGGAACTGGACGACCCGTAGGAGCTGGAGGAGGGAGAGGAGTGATGGTGATGGTGGATTATCGTCTCCTCGCTGCTGCTGTAGCTGCTGTCGCCGCTGCTACTGCTGCTACTACTGCTGTGGCGGTGGTGTCGGTGATGATGGTGACGACGGTGACGATGACGGTGACGATGGCCATTTGTGGACATGACCAAAACGACTGAAAGGTCAAGGATACTGATTAATAAAAACAACATTCAGTGAAGTCGCGGCGAACAAAACGCAGAAATTTGTGTCGCACCCGTATTTCTTTCAGTTAAAATTTACAATAAATGTTGCAATTTTCTTTTGAGAAAACGTTCACTGAAATTATAAACTGTAAACCCTTATGACTAGCGATAACGTAGGGAAAAATCATCACGGAGTAAGGTTACACCTGGATAATACACTTTGATAGCATCGGTGTTCAAAAGGTAGTTAGGAAATGTTTCCTTTCTTTATCTCATACGTTGTGAAATTACATACATGAGATTAAAAACAAATGAAACAAAACTTTATGATTAATATGATGAGTATATTGAAAATTAGCATATGAATAAACATTTACGCAACGTGGATTGATACAGATTGTTCTCATGTTTTTCAGGTCTGAACTTATTGATTCGAAAAATATTTAAATTCAGTAATATAAAGAGGAACTCGAACTTGAAGATCACGAATGCTGGGATTGCCTTATGCTTCAGACTTGTCCTTCTCTGAGTTCTAGCACTGAATCGAAAACACTTACCGAGTGTCACTAGGAGAAGTGTTGATATTCTCTGCATGGTGATTGTTTTCTTTTTGTTGTCGTTGTTGTTGAGTTGGCAGAAGTTGAAAGCTGTATGACTCTTGTGGTTTTTTGTAAGTATTTATACCTCTTGATTACGGAAAGATGACCGGATGCGACATTCTAAGCTCTGGGCACCTGCTGGTCATTGTGGTCACTATGCAAGGTCCAGAAACGATTAGCCTGCTAATCCCACGGACTATGTAGCCAAGGCCCATCACGGGCGTGGTCTTTGCCGCATTGCTTACAAAATAGAAATACCATACACAATATAGTTATATCACACATATGTTTAGAAAATGTTGGGTTTTTTTTGTTTGTGTGTGTTGTGTATTTTTTTTTTGTTATGTAGAGAATTAAGTCTGAGACGTAATCTCGCCATAACAAACTCGAACTTTTACAGTAAAATTCATTCAAGCCGTCAAACAACCATCTGAAAAATCAGATGATTAATGATATCATATTTGTCTTACACTGACTTCCATATATTTAAACCGTTTTCTTGTATTCTGACACAGGTCCGCTCGATGGTTAATTAACTAGCAACGTCAGTTTAGAAAAGTTCTCTGACGGCTTAAATAATTTATCGTTTTCTTTGGGCGACTAAACTGGGTTAGGTGATTGAATCTGTCGACTCTCAGTATATATCGATACAAGAACAACCTGCTTATCTGTCCCAGTGTATATCACATAATTATACCATAACTGTACGAGGTTTATTTAAGTTAACATAGTTAGTTACCTTCATTGGGAGTAAAGGAGCAGTTGGGTGGCCAAGTAGTACAAGTGTTCGCTCTTCACGACGAAATATTCAGACGGTTCGATTCCTCATATGGGTACTGTGTGTAAAGCCCATTCCAGGTGTCCCCTACCGAGATATTGCAGGGATATTGCTCAGGGCAGCGTAAAAAGATACTCATTCATGCACTCTTTAGGAATAAAAGAACGGTTCGAACAGGAATAATTCAATCACTCATAGCATAAGGGCTGTACTTTGATTGCGAGACAGGTATTTTCCCTCTAAGCTATAGATTACACTTTTTAGTGAGTTTGCAATGAATAGAACACATTTTGAGACCGAATACAGGGCATATTTATCATTTGAAAAACCTGACAATATTGGCAATATAGGATGTATCCGGGATCGGGAGATCTCCAGCCTTTTATCAAGCGTTCATTGTGTAGACAGAATCGATTTTTCACGTTCATTAAGTGGATATCTTCCATAACAGCTGATTCGGCCAGTCAGTGAGTTAAGTCAGTCGTGACAATTTACGGAACATATGTTTATGATGGATATATCGATATATTCTTACTTATATCACATAATATCCACGCGTTTTGTAACGGGACCCGCCCACTCACATCCATAACCAGCCATCACTGTCCAACCATAAACACCGTTGTGTCGAACCCTGATAACTCGATATCTCGGTCCTGGCAAAATCCTCCAAAATTCATCTTTATTCAAGCACTTATAACTCGATACAAATGCCTCGACGTTTCGGATGTCTCGATATAACTTCATGGTCCCAACAAGCAAAATTGCCCTTTTAACTCGACCCCTTTAACTCGATATTTGCAAAGCAACTCAATATTGACCTCCCTTTCATGGACAGGTATCCCTCTCAACTGAGGCAGTGTAAGTGTATCAATCTCTTAAGTTATATGGTACGAGAAAGGCAAATGCTTTGTGATATTGCGTTAGTAACTATAAGCTCGCTGACCCGTTAACCCGTAGCTGGCAAATATCCAGTCGGGCCAATAAATCTCCAGAGTCAATGGCCCGACTGGTTAGTGAATTGGTTTATTTTGTGAATATACCACTCTCTCCTACTTGATAAGTTATAATACATAAATTATATTAAGCCATGCAAGATTATGGCCTGATATCAATGCTCGTCATAGAAGCTTAATGATGAAACTCATGTCATGCCTTCAATATCTTTCGCTTAGATACTAAATTCAAGTTTCGGCTAATGAATTATTTTCTAGGCTGGTAACTTTCAGGCATAGCTAGCCCGTCTAGCTAGCAACATCTATAAACTATCTGGCTCAGTAGTATATACAATGGGGGTTCTGGACCACTTTAAAAAAAGTCTCTACAAAGCCTTATTTACTAAATAAGGCTTTGGTGGAGGTCCTTAGCTCTTGCTACTATTACCCCTACTACTTAACGTGTGTTGGAGGTAACACTGTGCCGTACGGTACGATCAATAATTCTTCTCTTACCCGGCCTATGTCACGTTTATATCGATGAAACAGTTTAACGTGAACCGCCTATAATCTCTTTGGTGTTCGTAATAAAGGCTTGCTGGGCTTTTTGTATCCCTTGTTCTATGTACTTTTTTTTCTCGTCTTCGCTGATAGCAGACTTACGAGACTTGGACCGAATATCTTGTTTCATTCCGTTATATTTTGTGAGTTCAGAGAGGATTGAACGAAACTCCTCTTCTGAGATCTTACTATCAGAGAGTGCCGTGGAAATACGCCCACTTACTGTGTTGAGCTTTGCTTCGGCCAGAACCCTGATCTCGTCGTGTTTCAATGCCTTATGATGCAGTCTGCGTGATATCAACTTAAGTGCCAACCCTAACACCCCTGCCACCCCAGCTGTTATTTCAATACCTAGCACTATAGGTGTAGCCACGATGGTAGCTAACAATCCAACACCTGCCGCCCCTAGTCCCATGCTGGTTGTCATAAGGGTAGTGTCAGCCCCGTCCAAGATATTGAAAGCTCTATGGTACTTTTTACATAGTGCTTTCCGCGTGTCACGGTCTTGTTCTAGTTGGCGTTTCACATCACATAACTGCCTCAAGCGGAACCCATCTACGGTTTCCAGCGTCTTCGCTACTTCATCTACGCCTGGGTACAGGCCCATCCTATAATATATATTTTGAAAGATATTTTAATTGGGTTTCAGTTAATATTTTATCAATGTATTTGAAGTCTACAAGTTCTAGATTACTACTCAGGGTAATAGGTGAGAGGCTAATAGACTTTCCTGTTGTAATAAAAACCCCACTGAGGCTTATTAAGCGGTTTATAGGACCCGTGGGGGTATCCTGTTGTATAACAATACGACAATATTGGCCTTGGTGTTCGTCATACCAGTGTATTGACACCCCGGGTAAAAATTGGTGTACTCTTGAGGTGTTTTCATTGTCTAAATAAAAGAAGACTTCTATGATGAGTGTGAAAGGGGAGAATATTCTACCAACAAGATCTTTGCCATAAGGATTATTGCTAAATGTTAATTTATTTTTTGCTCCAGACTTTAACCTATTTTTTCGGTATCAGTAGTTTTCGTGGGTACTAATTCCTCTGGAATGAAATCCCCGAACCAGATACCGTTGTTCCTAATCTTAGTGATATACCACGTATCTGCGTCTATTGTGATATAAGGTGAGGCGAGTGTTAAGTTGATCAGCCATTTGGGCTCTTTTAAATCTGATAACGACACCCGTCTGTACACGTTGTCTTTGAAGTGCAGGATATATAAGGTGTCTTCCTCACCAGGTTGATCGAATCCCTCCGTATCTCCTAGGTCGTTAAGCGTAGTGTTGGGACGATGACTGGTCATTATTATACTATTACGATATAATTTCCAACTGGTTTTTTGATAATAATTCAGGGGTGAACTTCATACCCATGAAGTGTATGTTGTCAGGCAGGAAGATCTTGGTTAGTGATATCTTGTTTTCCACGATCACGTTGACCCCCTGCAGACTGGTGTTGGAGCCGACACCCACCCGCACGTAAACGTTGCAAACTTGATACTGGTGTCGTTTCCCCCACCCGAGTTTGATCCCCTTCACGATCTCGACATCATTCCCCGATGGTTCCCCTAGGTAGACTTTGATGATCAGTGTTGAGTTTGCTGGTAGACTCTCTAGTATACTGACCACGCCTTCGAATTCAGACACCAACTGCAATGTCACGTTTTGTATGGCCGGTTTACTCGATAGCATGTGGGCTGCCATAGTGTCGAGTGGGCTGACGACTACGCTACGTCTCTGAGTTGGGACGTAAGCCACGAGCAGGGTTCCATTGTTCACGACTTTGTTTAGGTGGTTGTCTTTGTTATCCGTGAACACGTAGGGGGAGCCGAGCTTAATATTGAGAAACCAGTTGTTATCGGGTAACAACACCCACTTGTCATCTTCGGTGGAGACGAGCATATATGGCTTGTTTCGGGCGACGGTAGTGCTCTCAACATTGTCTAAGTTGAACAGTTTACCCCCGAACGATGGGTATATTATCCAGTTATTACCGGTGTTGACAAGGGCGTACTTAGTGTTGACTGTTGCTCTTGTGGTATCTACTATATCACTTAGGGTTCCACCGGAGGTGACTTCAACGCGTTTGTAAATGTTGTTTTTCAGTTGCAAGGCGTACGATTTACCATCTACTCCGGGAGCGTCGAAACCGCGCGTGTCTCCGAGGTCGGAGATCCCGATATTGACGCATTTTTTCACTCCGGGCCCTTGTGCGCTGGTCATTTTACATGAAGCGTTAAGCTGAGGTATCCTATATTTACAGGATTATGATTTATATCTAACACCGATATTATCAGCTCAGGTATGTTGCCCTGGGTTAATCTCTTATACTGCCGTGGTGAAAACGACTCGGTTCTACCGTCGTTGTATTTCTCAGTTTTCACCGGCACTGCTCTCAGTATAGTGGAAGGGTGACCTCCTTGAATGTTGTACGTTGTGCTCACCTGACCGAGATGAATGTACAGCTCTCGGTACGGTACTAGGTCGGGTAACTTCGTGCCTGTGACGGTTGTTGTTGGTTTTATCTCGTCAGGAGACATACCGAGTATCCTCGCTAATGGTCGGCCGAGCCTCAAGGAGGTTCTTCCGTTGTTGATTAACACCACTGTGCCGTTTGAGTCGTTCATCTTGAGTTCGGCTCCCAGGGGTTTGAAGACCTCGTCGTTTAGAGAGCACACACTGTAGTAACCGTCAGTTATCTGACTGCGAGCCCCACTGACGAACAGCTTATTGTTGCTGGCGTTGATGTTAGTCCATTGCGGTAGGTAGGTGATATCGTAGAGTGCGACTTCGAGTTGGCCTGACGTGTTATCGATCGCGTGCGTCAGCTGAACGGCCTCACCGCTCGTTATTCCTGGAAGTGTTATGTACATATTATAATATATAATTTATATATTATAATATGGACTTAGCACACTTGAAAATCGTGGTGGTAGGTAGTACGGGGTTTAAAACAACCTTTATTAATATCTTTGAAAACTATATCGTGAACGTTAATAACGCGCAGGCGGTGGTAAACTGGAATCAAAACCCAATGCAGTTTTGGCAGAACCAACTCAACTTTGCTGTGTGGTGTGCGACGACAGGGTCGGGTGTGACACTAGACTACGGTATAGACGAACTGAGTAAGGCAGTCATTTTGTTTCATATTTATTATCAAACGAGATGAATATTGAAGGAAATAAGTGCTCCTCTTCCCCAAGATAAAGCGTGGAGTATGACGAATAACCCCTATGATAAACGCGCTTATGAACGTGTTTGTGGGGAGTTTGAGATTCCAACGAATAAAGACTTTCGCCTTCCTGGTGTTAACCATGGTCTTGGTATAGTTTACGTGTACTTCTACAGGTCCGGAACATATAGGGCCGGTTCTGCAGATGGTACATACAACCCAAACCGTCATACATTTACAGGTCCCACAACGAATGAAAAGATTCATGTCAACTACATAAAGCAAACCAATCCTGATGCAGCCACAGCCTGGACTAAAATGATCTCAAAAACATCGAAAGAATTCACTCGTGCTGGTACAATACGCTTGAACGACTCGATTCGAACGTACGTGTGGGCGCTGTTGGGTGCGCAGTCGATGACGCGTTCCAATATCCTCGGTAAGGGAACTGCTTACGACGCTCAGAAACAGTTCGTTGCCAACGTTGAGGATGCTATCAATTCTCCAGTTGATCTCCCGCGGGCCATCGAACGCTACCAAAACGTGTTAGAATACGCCAGATCGAAAGTCAACTACGTGTTCGGCGTGGGGCTGTATATGGCTCCGAATGATATGCAACTGAGAGTAAAAAAAGTGGTGGGTTATAACAACAAAATAGTCATAGCCACGGCGGATCAAAAGTTGGGTATCAACCCCGATATTAACACCCCCTATATCCCACACATCCCACCATGTGAAACGGGTATAGTGGCGCCGCCCCCGGAGTCTAAAGTTCAACCAACACCACAGGAGGTGGCCCCTCATATTCAGGCCTCCAATCAGCAGCACATCGATAGTAAAACGGCCCTGGTGGTTGGTGGGGTAGCTTTGGGGCTTATTTGGTTAAAAATTTCTTAGCCGCTACGTACACCAGACCCGCCATGGCGACGAAGGCTGCCCACAGGTTTTGACTGAGCCACGTGGCAGTTTTAGCCAGAGCACCCAACAACCACGAGACGATGCTACCCAGGATGCCGGGAAGGGCTTCGGCGGCTTTACCAGCCAGTTTAGCTAGGCCTTTCCCGAGTTTTTTTATCCAGTCTTTAACACCACTTGAGGTTCCGCCACTTGGGGTTCCGCCGCCGGCAGGCCCCACAGTACCCCCTGTCAGTGACACCACCAAGGTTGATATGATGAAACCCAATGCAGTCAGAACGCTGGCGATGGTGATCCCTTGCTCCCGGAACAATATCCGAATCCTGTCTGCTAACGTGGTGTCTCGGTAGAGGACTTGATTGATGGTTTCCCGTATACGGCTGACCTGGGATCGAAGCTTTTCTTTGAAGGAGGATGCTGTCTCCAGCCAGGTCTGCCTTTCCTCTTCCAAATTACGTATTCGTTCCTCGATGGTGGCTTTCATAGACTCGTCCTCAGTTTCACCGAGTTTGTCCTTTTCATGGGCGATGTGGTCGTCTATCACGCTAATTTTGGCCGTGCTTTTCGCGAGATGTCCGCGAATGGTTTGCATCGTCAGATCCAACCCCCGCAGTTCCCGAACGGTAAATTCGAGCCCCGGGAAGGGCTTGTTCTCGTAGTCGGCCAACACCTTTTTAATATCATAAGTCATGTTTTGATCTGATGTGGCGTCCCTGATGTCTTGCAGACTTTGAACTAACTTCGGAGGATACTGCTTAGGTCGCGCGCCACCGTAATCTATGAAGCCTAGTTCATCGCGGACAAAGTCATTCCCATGTTTACTGCCCAATGTTGATAAGGCAAGCGGTTCTCTAGTGCGTTTATTTATGAGATCGATCTCCGGGCGAGACTTCAAACGCAGCGTGCCATTGCTATCGAGGGTAAACCTGTAATAGTCCCTTCCCAACGGCTTGAGTTTGGATTTATTTTCAACTGCGTTGTAATAATCGTCGACAGCCGACTGTAGAAGGCCAGTACTGAATGAGGTCTCCTGGTCATCATCGAATGCCTGGGCACTATCGCCCCGCATATCATCCATAGGTATGTCTTCATCCATTAGTATTAAAAATATATTTCCTTTATATAACAATGTACGGCAGAAAATTAGATCCTTTCAGAAGATTGAGAGAGCCATTAGGCGCCAGAGCCGTGCGCCAGTCGGTGACCATCACCAACAATCCCAGCAAGATAGACCAGAATCAAACTCTGCTGGTTAGATTTCCAAACCTTGGTGAGAATGACCTCATTGTACCAGGCACTGTTCGACTGGCGTTCAATATCACGTTGACCTCCGACAACGACAAACGCGAGCTAGTGCGGAACGTGGGTCGAGCTATCATCAAGAAAACGACCGTCAAGATCAGCGGTAACGAGGTGCTGAGCATCGACGACAGCGACGTGTTTCACTGCTACGGGGATCTCTGGAAAAGCGAGGGAGAACGAGTCTATGATGTGTACCAGGGCATCAGCAAATCAACCCGGTCGCGCATAGGGTATGCCTTCACGCCAGACCAGCTAGACAAGCTATCGGACGGTGAAAAGGCCATCGCTCGAGCATACGGGAATCGATTCTGCGTGCCGCTCGACTTCGAGTTGCTCACGGGACACGCGCCGTTTTACCAGGCCGCGCTGGGTGATAGGCTCGAATACGAGCTCACGTTTAACGACTATAGCAAAGTAGTGCATACGCCGAACGGTGATGAGGCCAGTTATGCCATAGACAACATCTCTCTGGAGTTCAACATGGTCACTAGCCCGGAGCTGGCCAGGCAGGTTCGAAGCCAGTACTCTGGGAAGATGGCTATCCTGTACGATCGCGTACTGAGGCATAGATCAGTCGTGCGAGATAAGAGCGACACTGTGTGGAATATCAACCTGAACGTGCCGGCGCGATCGATGAAAGGTATCCTGGTCGTCCCTGTGGAGGATTACGAGCCATTCCGGAGGGACAGCGAGAAGTTTTTCAACCCCGAGATTGAAAAGGTGGAAGTGACCATCGAGGGTGTGCCCAATCAGCTGTTCAGTCATGGTATGAGACCACACCAGCAGTGGGATGAGATAAAAAAGCTACCAGGGACAGTGGGGGGGACCCCCCATTATATAACAAAGGACCTGGACCTCGGCTCCGTGCAGATCAGTGAATACCTGACCACCAAGTACGCCCTATGGTTGGACATGCGATCCACGGATGATGATAAACTGCACGGTAGCGGGCGCCGTATAGATAACGGCAGCGAAGGGATAACCATCCAGATTACTAAGAAGGCTCAACCCGCTGGTAAGTTGAAATTATATCTGTACGTTATTATGGACGCGCAACTTAATATAGACAATGGGAGATTCGTGCAAGCCATCTACTGATGGGGGGTACCCCCCACTGCCCCACCTCCCCACTGACCCACACTGTGCCATAGTGTGCGGGCAGACTGGCTGTGGGAAGACCGTTTTCGTGTTGGATATGTTGGAGGGTTACTACAAGAATGTGTTTGATAACATCGTTATCATGTGCCCTACTCTGAGCATGAATAAAACGTACGTGCGACCTTGGGTGATGACGGACCCGGACGTACACAAAATCGACCCTGGAACACGCCTGCAGGACTGGTTGAAAGCTCTTCACGAGAAATTTAAAGGGGAACCGACGCTGTTTATACTGGACGACTGCAGCGCTAATCGCGAGATAACAAAAAAGAGAGACATGCTATCGTACCTGGCCTTCTCCGGCCGGCATGCAAATCACAGCGTCTGGGTGCTAACGCAGAAGTTCAACTCGGTGTTGAAAGACCTCAGGGAGCAGACGCGATGGGTGGCCTTATTTCACTGCAAGGACAGGGATTCGTTCGAGGAGTGTTTGAGAGAGAACGATGTGATGAGCAAATTAGAACGGGAACGGGTGAAGAAACAGCTCGCTGAAACTAAACACGCTAAGCTCGTGCTCAAGACCGACCAACCAGTAGCATATAGGGTGTGCTAAAGCTAAGCAAAGCTAAGCAAAGCTAAGCAAAGCTAAGCTAAAGCTAAGCAAATGCTAAGTATAGCTATGATATTTGAAGTGTTTGTCGTGTGCAACTTAACCTTCATTTCTCTGTGTTTTGTCTGCATCGGGTATTATATAGTTAAAACTAAATCTTACTTGTTATATTATAAGATGGAGTGTGAGGAATTGCTCGAACAATTGTTGGTACCTGGGGGTGTGGGGATCTCCCCCACTGATGATAAGCGAGAGAAACTGGTGGCGTTGGCTGTTGGCGGCAAAGCCAAACATTACTTTGGAGACTACACTCCGGATAAAATTCACAAAATGTCAGCCGAAGAAATCGATAAGCTGTACGCTAGATACGAGTCCCGGCTCGGAGCAGAAATGACAAAGACAATAGGATCGGCTATGACCCAGATATACACCGGTATTGTGTCATACTTCCTTCCCATTCCCCCAGAGCGCCGACTTTACCTGTGGGAAGACCTCGAGAAAGACCCTTTTATCGAACACGCCGTGAGCTCTATCAGCTGCGAGCTGTACCACAAATATGGCATGTTGTTGGCTCCAGTGACGGCGGCGATTATCACAGCAAAGCATTGTCAATTTGAGAGAAAAAATAATAATAATAGTATAGATGGATGCTGCACAATCCCCCAGGGAGGAGGAGGAAACCCCCACAGTGAGGGAAACTCCACTGAAGGAAACCCCCACAGTGGGGGTACCCCCAACAGTAACCAGACAGAAGAATCCTAAGAGAGTAGCTGCCGGTACAAAAAGGTGGTGTAACCAACATAAAATTATTACAGTGACCAACCCAACCCGACTGTTGTTGGCTGTAGGCGTAACTGCTGCCTTGGCTATCTCGTGGTTATATACACGTGAGGGACATGGGGGAAACGTGGGGGTACCCCCCACCCCAACACAATTAGAGGTCGACCCGCATATCATGTTATAATTTAATATTTTTATATCATATACATAATGTCTGAGGGGAAAACGTTCGTCAACGACGCGTACCACGCCACAGTGGTCGCCAGTCTAGCCGTAGGGTACGCTCGGTTGACTAAAATGGTGCTTAAACAACCAACTATCAAGCTAGATTTCAACCTGCAGGATATGGGTATGCTCATAATGAACCTTGGTATGGCGATGGCTACAAAAGACATCCTAGTAAAACAAGGGATAATACCTGAAAATATAATGAAATAAATATAGGATGGCCACGATAGCTATGATGGTCGGTGGGGCGTTAGTGAATGCCCTGGCATTTTCCGGGAGTAATTTCCTCTTCTCGAAACTACGAGATGACCACGCGGCTGAAATACAGGAAGAAAGGAAGTGGCACGATCTCGCTACTGAGAACTTACAAAAGGCACAAGCCGAGTATGCTAAAAAACGCCTCCAGAGGAGAGATTTTATTAACGAACAACTCCAGCGTGAAAACCATGCCGTTCAAACATTCAACGATGTCGATGAAGCAATGAAAGAATACTACCTACTAACTGGTAAACGATTGGAACCGCTCAATAAACCCACACTCGCTCAGTTCTACACACCATCCAAGGGACAAATGAATCGTGAACTGGGCTTCATAGTGTTGGGTATAGCAGCTACTGCGTTGGTTGCGAAGCAATTAAACTAAATACCCATATAAGTAAACATGAGACCCGCTCCATACCAATGCGAATACATACTTATGGGGAAGACCGAGGCCTGTGGTAGGAAATGCAGGAATCAGGGGTTCTGTTGTTTTCATATGGGAAGTCCTAACTACACGTGTTCTGTGTGTGGTATCGGGGTTAAAGGGCACTACTGTCTATGTAAAGCTCACGGAGCGAACGTAGTCAGACATCAACTCATCTACGAGAATAAAAAGGGCTACATAAAAGAACGTAGGCGACTGCTCAAGATAGACTCCAATTAGACATTGGTTCTCTTAGGTGTAAACTATGACTACTGTACGCGAGCTTAAGCATATCGCAAAACAGAGAGGTGTGACCGGGTATTCTCGAATGCGGAAGTCAGCATTGTTGAGATTACTAGGTTTAGAAGCTCAAGCGAAACAGTTTGGATACACGGGTACACATGATACTTCGCTGAAAGAAGACTTACGAGAATTGGTCCGAATATTGGACGAAAATCCTCACCTAGTTTTGATTGGCGGCTCTCTTAATACCAAATAAAATATTTACAATACTATATCCAACAGTGCGAGTACTGGATTCACTATATTTTTTATCAACTCCCTTTACTGTGACCCAATTAGACATTGGTTCTCTTAGGTGTAAACACTATGACTACTGTACGCGAGCTTAAGCGGGTCGCAAAACAGAGAGGTGTGACCGGGTATTCTCGAATGCGGAAGTCAGCATTGTTGAGATTACTAGGTTTAGAAGCTCAAGCGAAACAGCTTGGATACACGGGTACACATGATACTTCGCTGAAAGAAGACTTACGAGAATTGGTCCGAATATTGGACGAAAATCCTCACCTAGTTTTGATTGGCGGCTCTCTTAATACCAAATAAAATATTTACAATACTATATCCAACAGTGCGAGTACTGGATTCACTATATTTTTTATCAACTCCCTTTACTGTGACCCAATTAGACATTGGTTCTCTTAGGTGTAAACACTATGACTACTGTACGCGAGCTTAAGCGGGTCGCAAAACAGAGAGGTGTGATCGGGTATTCTCGAATGCGGAAGTCAGCATTGTTGAGATTACTAGGTTTAGAAGCCCCTACGGTAAAACAATTAAAAGCTCAAGCAAAACAGCTTGGATACACGGGTTATTCAAAACTGGGGAGAGCCGGGTTAGTCGAATTGTTATCACATACCCCCGTAGCACGTCCCACTGTAAAACAACTGAAAGCCGAGGCACACGATTTGGGTTTAGGTGGGTATTCCCGTATGAGAAAACCACAGCTTGTAGAATTATTACGACAGAATAGAGCTATTGACCTACAGTTCGTGCGCACTGAGCGCGCTGTAGGCAACTATTTGAGAGGTTGGCGCATGCACGTTGATAGAAACATAGACATTACAGATATCAAGCCTCTGATAGCTGATAAGGTCAACCAGGAACTAAATAATCTAGGAAGTATCAAGTTTCAGATCACAGTGAAAATGTCGCTCGATAAGCAGGTTGGGGACCTCACTGAGTATGTTCAGCCTTACTTCCGAGGTAAACAAGAGGTCGTCACACATACAGAGACCATTGACACATCAATCGATACCAGTTTTCAGCAGATACGAGAATACCTAGAACGCTACACACACTTGGGGTCCGGGTGGGCTGTAGATAAAATCGATAATGTCTATCTAGACATAGCTAACTACGTGCCGTTCAGAGGTGGGTCATACCTAGCCTTGCCCCCCTACTATAGGAACAAACATGCCATAGTAAACGTTAAGAATAGAGGAAACGATTGCCTGAGGTTAGCTATCAGGTCAGCCTTATTTCCAGCTGACACTCATTCAGATAGGCTTTCTAGCTATCCCCAAGACGATGGGCTCAACTGGGATGGTATAGATGAACCCACCCCCATATCCCAGATCACTAAAGTAGAAAAACAGAATAATCTGGCTATAAATATCTTTGGGCACGAAGGTAACACAACAATAGTACACAGGGTCAGCGGGGTGAAGGATTGCCAAGTTATCAATATATTCATGATCCAGCGAGGTGACAAGTATCACTACACATGGATAAAACACTTTAGCAGGCTGTTGTATGACCAATCGGCACACAGAGAAAAGACCCACTTCTGTGAACGATGCCTACATGGCTTCACACGAGCTGATTTATTAGAATCCCACCGGGAGGATTGCCAAGGTGTGGGGCAGACGGCCATACGAGTCAACATGCCTAAGGAAGGTGATAATATCCTAAAATTCGGTAACCACAAGAACCAAATGTCTGTGCCTTATATCATATACGCCGAATTCGAAGCCTTGGTGGTGGGGGATTCCCCCACACACCCCAGTGGTGCCGCCGGCGAGGCCCCCAGTGGTAGCTTCACCCACAAAACACAAGAGCATAAAGCCTGTGGGTTTGGATACATTGTCGTCCGTTGTGACGGGGAAACGAAAGCTCCGGTAGTGTATAGGGGCCCTGACGCGGCTGAAAGGTTTCTAAAGTGTTTGCAGGAGGAAGAAAAAATTATTAGGAATGCATTGTATAGAATCGCTCCCATGCGTATGACCCGAGTCGACAGGCTAGCTCACGCTAGTAGCACTAACTGTCACGTGTGTGACTCACCACTTAACGGTGATTCGGTGAGAGATCACTGCCACATAACTGGTAAGTATAGAGGCGCCGCTCACAGTGCGTGCAACCTCAAGCTTAAAATCAACCCTAAGACAATAAACATCCCCGTTGTCTTTCACAACTTGAGAGGGTACGACTCACACTTGATCATGCAGGCCATCGCGAAAATCGATGGTAATATAACGTGTATCCCCAACAACATGGAGAGATACATCTCCTTCAGCTTAAACGGACTTAGGTTCATTGACTCGTTTCAGTTCCTCCTGTCGTCACTCGACAGTCTGGTCAAGGCCAACAATACCTTCCCTATCACCGATCGATACACAGACGCCGAGACTAGACCCCTGCTTATGAGGAAGGGTGTGTACCCCTATGAGTACATGGATAGTTGGGTCAAGTTCACCGAGACCAGACTACCCCCTATTGACTGCTTTTATAGCAAGCTGAATGAGGCGGCCGTCTCACGAGATGATTACTCGCACGCGACTAACGTATGGAATAAACTGGGTTGTAAGAACCTGGGTGATTATCACGACCTGTACTTGAGGACAGATGTACTGCTGTTAGCCGACGTGTTTGAGACGTTTAGGCGGACGTGTTTCAAGCAGTATAAACTCGACCCCGCATGGTATTACACCAGCCCAGGTCTGTCGTGGGACGCCTTGCTTAAAAAGACCGGAGTTAATTTGGAATTGCTCACAGATTACGACATGCACCTATTCATTGAGAAAGGCTTGCGAGGTGGGATTTCCATGGCATCCAAACGATACGCGAAAGCAAATAATCAATACGTGAAAGGTTACGATCCTAACAAGCCAACCAATCACATTCTCTACCTCGACGCAAACAACCTGTATGGCTGGGCCATGAGCCAGTATCTACCTACAGGGGGATTCGAATGGGTACCCCACGTTGATGTTATGGGGGTTGCACCAGATTCGAACAAAGGTTATATCCTCGAGGTTGACTTAGAGTATACCAAGGAATTACACACATCACACAACAGCTACCCCCTGGCCCCCGAACGTATGAGGGTTAACCCAGACTGGATGTCTGAGTACCAACATAACTTGTTAGGTGGGCGTGTGACAGACGTTGAAAAACTCGTGCCTAACTTAATGAATAAGACCAAGTACATCGTTCACTATCGCAACCTACAGCTGTACCTGTCGTTGGGTATGAGGCTGACCAAAATACACAGGGTGCTCATGTTCGACCAGAGCCCATGGATGGAGCCCTACATCAGAATGAACACAGACCTACGAAAAAAAGCCACCAGTGATTTTGAGAAAAATCTCTACAAGCTCATGAATAACTCGGTGTTTGGTAAGACTATGGAGAACCTGAGGAAACGCGTGACCGTGAAGCTGGTTCGGTCGAGTGAGGAAGACAAGCTCAGGAGATTGATAGTCAGTCCGGCATTCAACCGTAGTAAGATATTCACAGACAACCTGGTTGCCCTACACATGAAGAAAAGCCACATAAAATTCAACCGGCCTGTTTACGTGGGGATGAGCATCCTCGATTTATCCAAACACCTGATGTATGACTTTTACTACAACGAGCTCAAGAAACAGTACGGCGACAGGTGTGAAGTGCTGTACACTGACACGGATTCCCTGCTGTTAGAAATTCGAACCGAGGACGTGTACGAGGACATGAAAAAACACCTCGATTTATACGACACCAGTGACTACCCTAAGACCCATGCCATACACAGTACGGTAAATAAAAAGGTCCTAGGTAAGATGACGGACGAGTGTGCTGGCACGCCCATAGCCGAGTACATAGGTTTGAGACCTAAGATGTACTCCATACTGAAAGCCGACAATAGTGAGATCCGGAAGGCTAAGGGGGTTAAGAAGTATGTGGTGAAACAACACATCAAACACGCCAGATTCAAGGAAGCCCTGTTCAAGACCCGTACCTTTAGGCATAAAATGAACACACTTAGAAGTGATGGACATAAGATAACAAGACGTCCCTGTCGCCTATGGACACGAAACGTTGGATAGCTATTGATGGGATAAACACATATGCATATGGACATGAAAAAATTTGAGGCTATTTACTACAGCCCGCGTGGGTACTGGAAAGGAGCTAGCGCAGTAGATAAGCTAGCTAAAATAGCGCGAGTACCCCCGGAGGAAGCCAAAGCGTGGCTTGAAAAACAAGCCCTGTGGCAGATCTATTTGCCGGCACCACGCTACGTGCCTAGAAGGAGGTTCGGTATTAACATACCTAATAGCGTTCACCAGGCAGACCTACTGTTCCTACCCCACGACAAGAGGTACAAGTATGCCTTAACCGTAGTGGACGTAGCCAGTCGTTACAAGGAAGCCGAACCCTTGACCACGAAAGATTCGGCCCAGGTAGCCAGAGGATTCGAACGCATATACAAACGCAGCCCGCTGACGTGGCCAACAGAGCTGCAAGTTGACCCCGGACGGGAGTTCATGGGTGCCGTGTCACAACTGCTAGCCAAACATGATACAAAGGTCAGGCGTGGCACGGCCAGAGCCCATCGCAGCCAAGCCATAGTTGAGAGATTTAATAGGACTTTGGCTGAGCGCTTGTTCGGCCATCAGTATGCTAGGGAGATGGCCACCCCTGGAAAACGATCGACTGAATGGGTCACGAGGTTACCCAAGGTGGTGTCGGCAATCAACCATGAAGTCACCCGTCTCACCGGTAAGAAACCGGCAGACGCTATCAAACTAAAATCAATAGTTGCAGAGTCGGCCGCTCCATTGCGTGGGAAGGAGAAACAGATACCAGATAGGGCCCTAGTGAGGTATCTATACCAGCCGGGGGAACACGAGGGTGATAGCCGTAAGCGGGCCACCGATCCTATATGGTCAGTCAAAACTTACAACATAGATAAAGTGGATATGAAAGCCGACGAACCTAACTTATACTACTTGAGGGATGGGCCGGGTAGGGGGTTTGTAAGAGAAGAATTATTGATCGTACCGTACGGCACAGTGTTACCTCCAACACACGTTAAGTAGTAGGGGTAATAGTAGCAAGAGCTAAGGACCTCCACCAAAGCCTTATTTAGTAAATAAGGCTTTGTAGAGACTTTTTTTGAAAGTGGTCCAGAACCCCCATTGTATATACTACTGGCTCACTGATTTAAGTTTAGCTGGTACTACAAAAGGATGAACAGTCAGTGGTTTGCAACGGTTATGGTCAAGTAGGATGAGTGAGTGAGTTTAGTTTTACGTCACACTCAGCAATATTCCAGCTGTATGGTGGCGGTCCGTAAATAATCGAGTCTGGACCAGACAATCCAGTGATCAACAACATGAGCATCGTTCTGTGCAATTGGTGAGCATCGTTCTGCGATCCCGTTAGTCGCCTCTTACGACAAGCACAGTCGCCTTTTATGACAAGGCCTATCTATCCCGGGTAGGCCTTCACGGGTCCCAGATAGAAGGACGTTGTTGACAAGCAGATATGTAGCAGTGGTTGACAATGATATATACTTGTTTGTTTGTTGTTTATCACCGCACTTAGTAGTTTTCCATCTACATGGCGCGGTCTGTAAGTAATCGAGTCGATGTTAATGGTTCGCGTCCCACTGATCGTAGTTTTGGTGTCACGTAGGCACCATCAACTATAAGTTTTCGTGATCGTTTGAAGTTTACGGGTCCAGAATTAGTACTACCTTGTCACGATCAAGGTAAAACGTGTTTGGTGTGTGCAGATGCATAAGCTGATTGTGAAACTACTTCCCTTAGTGAACTATTATACATTTTAGACATTTGTAAAGCTGAAGAAATGTTATGGATGAGAAAGGAAATGAAGAAAGTGACCGGGCTCTTTTCTCAATCATTTTTAGGAAGATTTAGAAGTGCTTCATTTCTGTATAAAGTTTTCATTTCAGTCTCAATCCTAAGTAAATGTATGTAAAACTGCGCTAGAGCTCTGTACCCAAACATTACAGAACAGAGAAAATATTTCATGTGCACTGTTACTTTCTGGCTCTTCTCCTGCTATTTTAGTTGCTGGGATATTGATAAAAACGGGGTAAAACTAAACGCATTCATTCAGTCATCGCTTCCCGTGCTTAAGTCGAATACAATGTACCGACATGTGGGCGTCGAATTATTATAATTTCGCTGTCGTCATGCAATGAATGCTATATTAGGAATAATACTTTCTTAGCAAAGTACAGAGATGGTACTTTTTGAGTTGGGATTCGTACCCACACCCTCAGAGTCAGGCACCTAATCGCCAGCCGCCTAACCTGCTCAGGCACCTCGACTTCCACATGAACGGAAGTTGGACAGCTGGTAGTCTAGACTGCGGACTTTGTGTACAATTGGCAAAGCTATATGATAATACAAATGTAACATATGTTATATCTGGCTTCAAACCTCAGATCCAGAGGGTGTGGGTTCGAAGCTTAGATGCAGAGGGTGTGGGTTCGAGGCTTAGATGCAGAGGGTGTGGGTTCGAGGCTTAGATGAAGAGGGTGTGGGTTCGAGGCTTAGATGAAGAGGGTGTGGGTTCGAAGCTTAGATGCAGAGGGTGTGAGTTCGAGACTCAGATGAAGAGGGTGTGGGTTCGAGGCTTAGATGCAGAGGGTGTGGGTTCGAGGCTTAGATGCAGAGAGTGTGGGTCCGTATTCCGGATGAATCTCAGCACCCCCCAAAAAAGCAACAAAACCGCAACAAAACAAAACAAAACAAAATAAACAACAAAAACAAAAACCGAAAAACAAACTGGAATCTGTACTTTACCAAGAAAGTGTTAACCCAAATGTAACATATATTACATTTCACTGCTTTCTAAATGACATTATGTTATCAAGTCACTCATGATCATTGTCTTAAATCTTAATGAGCCATTTTGATTGTGAGAGCAGCCAAAATATGCATCGGTTCGATGATAGTATGATGTTGTCGGTCAAACACAGGTCTGTGATGAACCGTTTATCTTACAACTCGCTCTCGCGTTTGTTATGTTTTCAACTCATTGGAACACATTTGGCTATCGGCACTATCGGACATTCGCGTGGAAATCTCTACAACTTCTAGTGTTATTTGGAATTTGAGATATATTTGGTCGAAATGTAATCATGTAAGATTATCGCAGTATATTTCGGGGACTGAATGCTGTTATACATCGCGTTCAGCGATATTTGGCCATACATGATAGTATGGACCAGACAATACTTTGATTGAAATTCATTCGTGACTGATTTGTGTTATTGCGGGGCAAGTCTTCTCATTCGTGACGGTGTTAAATTGTATTATTCCGGGACAGACCAAATAGCGACTCGTCTTCTTGGAGATACCGGACATTAGGAAAGGGTAATGAATTACCACGGGGTACGAGAACCACATGTGATCAGACTGGCCATCTAAACCGAGCTGTTCAAAAGTTTGTTAAATTTTACGGAAAGCAGAAGTTTGGGGTATCGACAACCAGCGTTAGAAATAATCGCCGGCCTACCACCGGTTGTTGTTGGTTCGGGCCGGAGGTTTCACATATTTGCAGGCTCTCATGGCTTTTCAGTGAATCTTTCCTCTATTTTTTATCAACGTTCGAGAATCATCCATGATTCATGTTACGATAACCTACAGTTCCCCTTCCTGGTATCTCAGCGTCTTGAACAGAGGAATGCCAACACCAGTCTAAAATACAAATTTCTCTCTACGCTATAGTCTTTGCTAATTGATCTTGTAGAAACAACGTGAAACTGTGTAGTGTACTTTGTTTTTATAGGTTTGACTTTAATAAAATGGGCCTGTACATTTCATTCAGGGCCTGTAGATTTTAAAGCATACAGGAAGCAGCAGGCCTTGAAATCGAGCTGGCAAATTAAGGTACTGTAAACACTGTCAATAATTACACGGAATCCCCTTTAAGGAAGAGGGGTGGAGGTGCATGGGAAACGTAAATATTCACATCTTTGTCATAATGGCGGATTCAAGGAGGGCGTGTATGTGAGTCTTTGTTTTTTGTTGATTTCCTTTATTTTGTCTCAATACTAGACTGGATGATTTGCCTCAAAAGCGGTCACCTACTCAAATGCCATTTTATGGCCGCCCCAAACAATACCATGGTTTCGTAAACTACACAAATTCTGAATGTATTGGTTGGTAGATGACGCCAATGCTTCTGATATATAGTTCTGTTGACAACGAGATGTAACTTACATAAAATAAGAAAATTGTTACAAAAGAATTGTATCACGTCAAGTCTGGATGTTGAAGCGCACGTACAATATAAAGTTTTTTCACTTTCAGTGTTGTTGCGCGAAACATGATCGAAAGCCGGATATAACACCAATGAAATTATACACTTAAATACAGTAGGAAATATACGCTATGATCTGGTTTTTAACATGTTTGCAGATATCTTCTACCTTTTAGCATATATTTCATACAAATCTATATCTTTGAAACGTATGCTCATTCTGCATTTTCGTATGTACAAGCACCTTGTTCATGCATGTCATGACCGGATTGTCAAGTATTTCCAAATATGAACAGCAAAACAGATACCCCGGGAAATACATGATCATACAGCATTTCTAATGCATTCCTTTGAATTGCAATGGGTGCTGAACTTTCCGATTTCGTTCTACGTTTGCTCGGTTGGGAAACATGTGAATTTACTTTGGTCGGAAAACACATCGATGTAAATTTTCAAATTTGAAAATGTTTCTTCACCTTCGATGTTTATGCCTCATACCGGATTTCAGGGATATGTATATGAACGCTTCATGTATGTTCATGTTACCTGTGCTCAAACAAGATGATCATGTGTCATTCCTCCCCATATTATATCTCCTTTATGGACACTAGGCAAACACATTCTTCTTTAGGCATCTGCCGGTTTCAAGCTTCATGCATGTGTTCAGATAATTCGTGCCTTTATTCGCCGTATAATGATTCACCTGACCCACCCTGAAGAGACAGCACTCCTGACAACCGCCATCCACCAACCTGCTGGCACCGAACATTTGACGACACCTTTGTCATCCTTCCCCCATCTGACGACCCCACCATCCTTCTCCAACATCCCAGAGCCCCAAACCCCCGGATGCACTTCACCATGGAAACAGAGACAGACAACAAACTCCCCTTCCTAGATGTACTGGTCCAGAGAGAAAACCATACCCTCACCACAAGCGTAGACCACAGGCCGACCCCCACCAACCAATACATCCACTTCAGTCAAGAGAGGCGTTATCACAACCCTGACCCGTCGTGCCAAAAACATCTCACCAACACCTGAACTACTCGAGATCGAGCTGGACCACCTCAGACGTGCCTTTACAACCTATAACGAATACCCACCGTCCTTTGTCAACCTGACCATCAAGAGCACCCTCCATCCAACCACCAAGAGTCCCAGACAACAATCAGCTCCCTTCACCATCAGCATACCGTACATTGGATCAACTAGCCACCACATCCGCAGACTCCTGAAACAACAGGCCAACGTCGACGTCACCTTCCAAAGTGGCAACATCATCCAGAACCTCCTGTAAGCA
This sequence comes from Haliotis asinina, assembly GCF_037392515.1. NCBI lineage: Eukaryota > Metazoa > Mollusca > Gastropoda > Lepetellida > Haliotidae > Haliotis > Haliotis asinina. The sequence goes on along the minus strand of NC_090295.1, from coordinate 9,524,348 downwards.
ACAGGCAGACCCACATAATCCCAGAAGCCAGAACCAGCAGGTGTAGTGTACCACATTGAATGTGACTGTGGCGACACCTATGTTGGTGAAACCTCCAGACCATCCACAGACTCAAGGAACACCAGACCTCAGTGAGTAAACAGGACTCCAAATCAGCCATTGCCGACCAAATCAGAGACCACTCAAACCACTTCATCAAGTGGAACAACATCAAAATCTTAGAAAAGAACCAATCAGACTACAAAATCCTCAAGCTACTAGAGGCACTCCACATCATGAAGATTGAACCAGCGATCAACAGAGATGACGGTTACCAAATCTCGCTCGCATGTCATCACTTGATAAAATAATTCTGTATTTCAATCCACTTTTTTATAACAACACTCTGTTGACTTCCAATCTCCTATACCCTACTCCATATTAACTTCTGGCTTCCCATCAGCTTGTGTACATCAACCCCATTAATTGTATAAACAACTCATCGTCTTCTCTTCATTGTAACAACAATTCATGTATATATTCCACCACAAATTCATTTCCCTGTGCCATCTGTTTGACAACGACATTAGTATCTATGTCGAAACGTCGCACTCACTCAATAAAAGAAGTTGTATAACCATAAATCCATTTCCTCTTACTAGGGTCTCTCGTCTCAAGATCACGAAATATGTACTGACAAGCTCAATCGCACATACTTCAACATTTGATTGACAATGTTCATCGGGTTGTTGAGTGAACCAATAAGTGGTGTGCATACCAGCGCAATAACGTTCACGTGTCTGCGGGATGAAACTAGGAGGTACTGTAGCTGTTATACCATTTTGTACTTTCCAACGGCAGTTTCTAGAAGCTGCCAATGCATTATGTAAAATCGCTGAAGACACAGTAAATACGCAATCACATGTGATTTAAAAAGTATCAGCTGTTGCACGTCTTTTCAGGATAATATACACTGAAGAATACCATTAACAATGTGGCGATTCACTGACAACAGAAATGTATTATGTAAGTTGTCGATATCACTTTATTAGTATGTTATATGTGTTCCGAAATAGTCGCAGCAACTGAATAGGCACGTTAACATATACAGCAATGTGCATGTCGGTGAAGCAATGAATAATTATCAATAAATACACATGATTTGTCAATATCAACAGCTCCATTATATGCATTTCTAGAACACCGTTCTAAGGAGGGACCATATGCTTGTATTCATTGATTTTGGAAATACTGTAGATTTATATTTGAACAATTAGGCACAAATAGGTTTACCAGTCCGCATGTTGATGACGACATGTGTGACAACGTATCAGACCCTTCAAGAACTTGGCAGGATGTATGAGTTTTGGTTTGGAACGAATAGCTTCAATTCTTAAAACCACATATTCTGAAGGATTGCATCTTTTCTTGCCTGGAGCATATACAGGCTGTCGTTGTATAGCTTGAATATTTCATACAGTCATAGGCCTCCTCAAAACAACGGAATTTATGTCTTGTGAGAAGGACGTCTCCAACGGGGAAAATTACAGCAATACGACATCACATTCATTTGTGTGGCAATAGTTTCCCGAAGTTGAGTGTATGGATGGTCAACTTAAACATGACAATCAAGACAGAGGTAAAACATGCCTATGGTACACCCAGAGAACGCACACACCTGTGCTATACTCAGAGAACGCACACACCTGTGCTATACTCAGAGAACGCACACATGTACACCTGTGCTATACTCAGAGAACGCACACACCTGTGCTATACTCAGAGAAGGCACACACCTGTGCTACACCCAGAGAACGCACCTACCTGTGCTATACCCAGAGAACGCACCTGCCTGTGCTATACCCAGAGAACGCACCTGCCTGTCCTATACCCAGAGAACGCACCTGCCTGTCCTATACCCAGAGAACGCACCTGCCTGTCCTATACCCAGAGAACGCACCTGCCTGTGCTATACCCGGAGAACGCACACACCTGTGCTATACCCAGAGAACGCACCTGTCTGTGCTATACCCAGAGAACGCACCTGCCTGTGCTATACCCAGAGAACGCACCTGCCTGTCCTATACCCAGAGAACGCACCTGCCTGTCCTATACCCAGAGAACGCACCTGCCTGTCCTATACCCAGAGAACGCACCTGCCTGTGCTATACCCAGAGAACGCACACACCTGTGCTATACCCAGAGAACGCACCTGTCTGTGCTATACCCAGAGAACGCACCTGCCTGTGCTATACCCAGAGAACGCACCTGCCTGTGCTATACTCAGAGAACGCACACACCTGTGCTATACCCAGAGAACGTACCTACCTTTGCTATACCCAGAGAACGCACCTGCCTGTGCTATACCCAGAGAACGCACCTGCCTGTGCTATACCCAGAGAACGCACCTGCCTGTGCTATACCCAGAGAACGCACCTGCCTGTCCTATACCCAGAGAACGCACCTGCCTGTCCTATACCCGGAGAACGCACCTGCCTGTGCTATACCCAGAGAACGCACGCACCTGTGCTATACCCAGAGAACGCACCTGCCTGTGCTATACCCAGAGAACGCACCTGCCTGTGCTATACCCAGAGAACGCACCTGCCTGTCCTATACCCGGAGAACGCACCTGCCTGTGCTATACCCAGAGAACGCACACACCTGTGCTATACCCAGAGAACGCACCTGCCTGTGCTATACCCAGAGAACGCACCTGCCTGTGCTATACCCAGAGAACGCACCTGCCTGTGCTATACCCAGAGAACGCACCTGCCTGTGCTATACACAGAACGCACCTGCCTGTGCTATACTCAGAGAACGCACCTGCCTGTGCTATCCGGTCATAATCGCTACACGATAAATACTATTTTTCATGTCTCACAAAATATATGTTTTGATAGGGCATTGTTTGCTATACTTTTGCGTTAGTGAAACAATTGTGAACAACTTTAAAGTTTATGTATGGCGTTATTATAGCAAGGGCTGAGCGGATGCAGAAATAACACGGTTCAGGCATTGTGAGACTATTAAAAAAGGTCACATGCAGTGTAATAGCATTCCAAGTATGTACTGCCAAAAATAGTTTCCAGTTGTGAGCTGAATACGTCACGTAAGAAACACTCACGTATCCCCGCTTCCCACTTTGGGACGTGGAAATGACTGATATTGGTATATAATGTGACAAGGATAAGCAGCTCACAAGACTTCCTCCTTGACTCTACTAAACTTTATTGCTAGATAGTAGGTTTGCCATGTACTGGAAACTCTATTTTTTGTGTTTTCTGTGGAAACCTGACATACAACTGAATTTGACTGTCTCATTTTGCACACAAAGAAGTGGACGTAGATGAAGATTGTATCTGACTCTCGTGTCGAACACAATGAAAATATTCACATTTTGCAAATAAATAGCACATGTCTGTGGGTCATGATTAACGTGTGTATTAAGTTTGGCATGCAGAACGTTGGTGATATATGCTGTGGCCAGGGAACCATCCAACGCAGTTTGCACCAAGTCATGTTTCCATAGAAACAACAACAAAATAAATTCTGAAAAATAATTAAAATAGCATAAGACACATCAGTGGAAAGTGACTAACATGTGTGTGAAGTTTGGTGAACATAACATATAAACTTTAAGAGGTATGCTCCGGACAAGAAACATCAAAGACACTTGTCACTTGTCACTTGTCACTAGGTCGTATTTCCCTGGAAACAGGTACCCCCCCCCCCCCCCCCCCACCACCACCACCCCATCATACATATGGGTAATGATTAACATGTATGTGAAGTTTGGAGAACCTAGCATATAAACTGCAAGAGATATGCTCTGGACAAAGTTTCGTGACTGACGGACAAACATAATGAACGCTATATAAACCGCGTTACTTCGTAGCGGGGGTATAGTTACGAGTTGTACGTGTGGCGTATTTGCCTGTGGTCAAAGAGAGACTCTATTCTGTTGAGACAACTTGGGCCAAACGGGCACCTGATCGCCCTTTGTCCACCACTACACATTATAATTCCTCGAAACAAGCGCCTCCCAAGATTTGCCAGCGTAACTACATGGTACTGGTAGCAAGAGCGAATGCAGCTCAATAAGGCTTTTCTGTGGTGTTGGAAAATCTTGTGAGGTGGTCTATAGTCCAAATAGTTTGTTTTCCATATTTTGTTCCAGTCTGTGTCACAGTCACAGAACGATAATATTTACATTTCCGCCCAACTCTTGCTGTAATGCTTATTCCCTAACTTAAGCATGTCACGATATTCCCAGAATCAGCATCTCCTTTTAAGTAAAAATACCATGGCTGGTGGACGCTTTGCATAACTATGTTAAGTAACTAAAAAGGACAAAACCCTGTCGACAGTCGCACGAAGTATCTAGTACTAAACGCATGGTGCTATATTGTGAATTATAACGATGTCAAATACTGTTGGCACCAGGTGTTCCCGAAAAGATCAGCGGATCCTGCCCACCAGTTTCTCACACATACAGAGAGAGTCAGAGAGAGAGAGTGAGTGAGTGAGTGAGTTTACGCCACTTATAGCAAGATTCCAGCAATATCACGGCGGCGACAGCAGAAATGGGCCACACATACAAAGGCTAGTGATATTTTACTCATAAAGACAAACGGCGTTAAATACAACATGTTTTACACACAATTTATTGATGCAAACAGACGTATACACGTATACTTCTCTCTGTCGGTCTTCCTTGTGATTATCACGTGTGTCATCTGAAAAAGAATCACCATCGTTTCAGATATAATGAAGGCATAACAGGTCAATAATTAATGTAAAAATACGCCTCGCATATGAAGAAGAGGTCCCCCAAATACAGGGATTAGTCCCTTCGAATATATGTGATTCCTGTACATGGTGTGCTTATAGAAGGGCTGTGGACATTTCAACTAATCTATGCTGTGCTGGATGGCTACTTCAACCCTACGTTGCCGCTAATATTCACTCAAGGGTGGGCGTGGAAATGGGCAAAATACTCCACGCTGTACTTTAGGGCTGTTTTATACATGTGCACAAGGTCATGGATTGCCCGTTGTAAAGGCGGACATCTTTTTAAAGAAAATTAACACTTTTATTCAACGTTTGTTTTAAATTTTAATTTCCGATATAGTTCGGTATTAAATTCAAATTACAGTATAACATATTGCTGAAAATGGGAAGTCTGTCCCAGTAAATAATTTTGATTATTCAACGAATCTCCAACTCATAGTGTATATCCGATATACATTTTGTTTAATTAAAAATACATAGCACGGTATCCTCTTGCAAAAAAAAGAAATGTAGCTTTAATGGGAGTCCCCATAAGTCGATGTATTTTCTCAAAAAATGTATACATATTTTGATGAAAAACGTATACAATATTCTTTTGCGTGACATGACTGGGACTATTATATTGCTCAAAGCATTGTCAACCACTCAGTGTGTCGGATGCTTGGATGCTAAATGCTGTTTTGTCTTGGCCAGACCAAGCCGTTTTGATTCTATGTAAGGATGTGCTTTTTGCATTAAATACATACGACGTCCAAAGCTGTAAAAGGTCGAACCTGTCAACGTCTTCCCACGCCGTTCAGAAGTGCCTGAAGTAGAGCGGCGTCTTGGGCACCGTTGCTGCTACTGTGACCGCCACTGCTGCCGTGATGCATGGGGACGGGGATGGGGATGGGGTAGCTGGAGGAGGAGCTATGGTGGGAGGAGCCAGAGTGACAGCAGGACTTCTTGCAACACGCGGACGTCAGAGAAAACAACACAGCTGCAGAAAAGTCGTATCGTGAAATAATTAAAGTGGAATGTGCCGATAAATATGGCTGTGCTGTCAAAATAGATAAAAACCTTGAACAAAGGCAGTAACCCTTCCTTCAGAAATATCTTTTGTGTTACTGATTTTCGTTGAAATGAGCCCCTGCAATGAATAACGTAAGGCAAGGTGACACTGGCCAGTTCTATTATTTTCACCTATATAATAAGGACATATGATCCTTGTTTTAACAAGCTTTGGCTCGGTATATCATTTCACATATTAAATGATTCTTGTCTTACCACACAACACAAGGATTAGAAGGTGCTTGGTGGACATCTTGACTTGATTCAACACTCTTCCTTTTTTTAAAGTCGGATAGTTAGTGCTGTCTATTCTACAAGACCACATTATATACTCATGAGGGAATTGCCCACTGTGCTAATGTGTGACTTTTGATTGGGAAGTGTCACTTTGGCTTATCTGGTCTCATGCGGCGGAGTGGGTTCAACAACACGTAGAGACTCGTAGGGAGCTCTCAGGAAGACAATACCGACATAGATGTGTCATATAGTCTTTACAAACACAAGCCAGTACAACTTGTCCGGTACATTGTCTAAACAGGATTATTTCTTCAGTCCCAGTGGGTGCCGGTTTAGACAGCTTCCAGTGTAATCATATTTTGACAAAAATACAATCAGGAGAATTGTTACAAGTCTCAAATTCATCCTTATTTTTGTTTCTGCAATTATACAGGAATTTGAGATTTTATAAACGAATGTCAGTGTTGTTTTGTTGATGCTTCTCGAATGAGTGAGTGAGTTTAGTTTTACGCTGCACTCAGCAATATTCCAGCTATATGGCGGTAGTCTGTAAATCATCGAGTCTGGACCAGACAATTCAGTGACCAACAACATGATCATCGATCTGCGCAATTGGGAACCGATGACATGTGTCAACCAAGTCAGCAAGTCTGACCACCCGATCCCTTTAGTCGCCTCTTACGACAAGCATAGTAACCTTTAATAGATTTGTTTGTTTTGAGTTTAATCAGTAAACCATTAACGTTGGTTGTGTTTGTCAGAGCTCTCAAGCGGATTTGGACCATTCACGCAGCCGCTGTGAGGATCTGTTTCTCACGATAGGGTGTGTGAGTTACCGTTTACGATAGCTTTTAGCAATATTTCAACAATATCTCGGCGTGGGATACCAGAAATTGGCTTCAAACACTATATCCATGTGGGGAATCGAACCCAGTTCCTGGCGTGATGAACGATCGCTTTAACCACCGCCCTTCTCCTGATAGAATGTTCAGCTTTCTTAAAGTATTATATTCTTATTATCGTTGTTGGTAGAGTAGAAAGATATAAAGAAAGAACGAATAAAATAGAGAAGTACCTCGTAAAATTTGAAATCTGATTTAATCGATAATTTAATCGATATTCTATTTATCGGCAAGGATGCCCTACTGTGGTTTTACAGACTGGGAACCGCCATGACTCAGAGCAGGTGGTCGCATCATCGCGGTGACATTAGTTCACAGGGAAGATTAAGATAAACAGGTGCGTGAGATCACTCACCAGATACGTGATTCTCTTCCGATGTTAATCTATGTGTTACCTCTCCACACACATACCACGTGGGGGTCTCACACACAGCACCTGGGGGTCGCACACACAGCTCCTGGGGGTCTAACACACAGGGGTCTGGACGATGTCCTTCCTTCCACCAAAGAGACAACACAGAGTTCAAAGAGGCTCCTAATTATTTCTTAGCTGCCAGGGGGTAATACCATACAATATATATATATTGAACACAGCGTAGTAATGCTTCATTCATATCAACCAACGACTGAGAAAATGAAAACCAAATTTCTGAGCTCAGTCATTTTATTCGGTAAGATATCAATTGCAATGTTTTTATGTTCAGTAATATATAAATGTTGGAACCTTTGATTGTAATGAAACAGGAAACAAACGGGTTAAAAGCATGGTAGGGATATTTAGCCATTCCTGTTAGAACTGGATATTTAGTCATTCCTGTTAGAACTGGATATTTAGCATTCCTGTTAGAACCGGATTGTTATTTTTTGTCATTACTATACATTAACCGCTGCTGAACGCCTAGTGATCATTATAGGTGAAAGTGATCAGTCTTTTTTCCTGAAAAAAAGATTTTGAATTGTGAAATGATTTCTTCTTTTTTTCTAATTTTTCTGTGGGAGAGATTTTTTGCAGAACTCACAAACTGAAGAAAAATGTGGACAAAGGTCCAGGTCTTAACGTAAATCCTTCGTGAAATCAGTCAAAATATATTCCTCACTTTCTCTCGAAAACCTGGTATCATGACTTTTGTAATTGTTCACAAATACATTTTCAAAATATAATCAGATGTGCCATCGTCTCGGCTTCTTGAAGTGATTTCTTGTGTGTGGGATGTGTAGCTTTGGTGTCACTATTTTCTGTTACATAAGAATTTTTGCTACAATGCAGTTTACTGACAACGTCTTTCCTTTCACATGCAATGTTCTCGAACAACAATATCTCTTTTTACAGTCATTTATAATACATTTAAAAAGAAAGTTAATTCTTTGACTTCAGCTATGTTGTTTTCTCTGACGTCCGCGTGTTGCAAGAAGTCCTGCTGTCACTCTGGCTCCTCCCACCATAGCTCCTCCTCCAGCTACCCCATCCCCATCCCCGTCCCCATGCATCACGGCAGCAGTGGCGGTCACAGTAGCAGCAACGGTGCCCAAGACGCCGCTCTACTTCAGGCACTTCTGAACGGCGTGGGAAGACGTTGAAAGGTTCAAACTTTTACAGGGTGGATGTCGTATATATTTACTGCAAAAATTAAAGTGATTATCAATTAATTGTAGGCTTAAGAGGAATGTTTGTGGCGGATACGAAAGATTATTATCTCCAAACGGTGAAAAGCTGGCCAGAGACCAGTCATCTAAATCTGAATCCTAATGTAACTTGTGTGGACTGTTTGGGTGTATTGGGTTAGGGTGTGTATAACAGAGCGGGTATGCACGAACTGCATCAATAACATCAAGGGATGATAGTTTATTGAATAGAGCTCTATTAACTAGGGAAGAAAAAGTCTCACTTATCATCCACAAAATGTCTTACCTTTACTATAAAGTACTAACTTATGCAATACTTATACGAACGCATTGGTCAAAACACCAACGTGACCGAGAGGATTGCATCACGATCAAGGTTATATGTTATGTTACAGTCAAAAAGTCCCAAACTAACAGTAGTTTCACACTCTGTTATCACTACGGAGAAGCCGAACCCTGAATTCTATCTCATTAATAATAGACCGTGGACAGAACTGGAATATAGTTTAATTCAAACATGTTCTTGACATAGGTCATTTGTATGCATAATGCCCAGGTATGACATGTAAGAAATTTACATAAGCCTCTTCACAGTTTAAATATCTTTTCCATCTGTTTATACGTGTATGTAACTATATTTATTTTCAGATTCAGACTTCTACAAGAACTTTCGTCCAGAGAATCTTCGAAAACTACAAAATAAAGATATATATTAACACACACAATGTCGTTTTGGTTAAATGGATGAATCTACCCCACTGAATAATGATACCTGACACCATCTGTCTCAAGGCTCATTAGTGGCATTCCTAGTCTGATCAGGACGCCAATACTTTCTTGCTTCCCACTCGTGGGTATTCCTAGTCTGATCAGGACGCCAATACTTTATTGCTTCCCACCCGTGGGTATTCCTAGTCTGATCAGGACGCCAATACTTTATTGCTTCCCACCCGTGGGTATTCCTAGTCTGATCAGGACGCCAATACTTTATTGCTTCCCACCCGTGGGTATTCCTAGTCTGATCAGGACGCCAATACTTTATTGCTTCCCACCCGTGGGTATTCCTAGTCTGATCAGGACGCCAATACTTTATTGCTTCCCACCCGTGGGTATTCCTAGTCTGATCAGGACGCCAACACTTTATTGCTTCCCACCCGTGGGTATTCCTAGTCTGATCAGGACGCCAATACTTTATTGCTTCCCACCCGTGGGTATTCCTAGTCTGATCAGGACGCCAACACTTTATTTACTGGTCATCCATGCATATTCCTACTAGTAGTCTGATCAGGACACTAGCACTTTATTGCTGGCCACCCGTCGACATTCCTGGTCTGATCAGGACACCAATACTTTTATTGCTGGCCGGCCGTGGCTCCCATCGTCTTTTCAAGACCGAACAGATCACCAGTGGTAATGTGAAAGGTGGATTCCAAAAGCAGAAAAATCAAAGATTGTGGTAACCATCACGATAAATTTGACGAACGTCTAAAGGCAAAGGGGACGGGGAGTCGGAATGCCTTCACGCACGCAAGAACAGAAAAGTTTGATAGGGAAAGTTGGTGTGGGTTTAATGAGTACATAAGAACAGAAAGGTTTGATAGGGAAAGTTGGTATGGGTTTAATGAATACATAGGCAGATACTGAATTGGTCACGGGGAGACCGGTACTTGTCCATCACGAGCAAGCATGAGACCACGAGTACAGAGGATAGAGCACTTAGGCAATCGTACTGAGGTAATCTATCAAGACATGTAATCAAGATCAGATTAAGCTCAAAACTTATTTGGAGACACTTGTAACATAAGTACAGACCTGTGCCAGTTATATTGGGCCACTATATAATTTCCACAGACTTACATGTTATTTCAGTGTAGCATTAACAATGTTGATGAATTAAATTTTCGTAAGAGATAAGTCAAATTTGTGAGGAATCATCTTACATACAATCACATAACTTCTGTTTAATTTTCCGTTGCTTATTGATCGAATGGCAATATATGACAGTGCCGTGAACACCTTTAACGTGGCGGCCTATGGGATTGCGCATTGTGGAACCATACGCGAGTTGATAAATGTGATGTCAGTAGGTGGATCAGGGATATTCTACAACAATAGATCATTATCTCAATCTTGAATACTAAGCTGCCTCCATGTTGGCTACACTTGTTACGTAACTAACCGCGACATCCGTTCAGGGGCTTTTCAAGGAGTGACTGCTCCCCTTGTTGATTGTATAGTGGTCGGAAAATCGAGCTGAAAGTATGTGCGCAGAGCAGAGACGATTTCAAATGTTCTTGTCGGATTTGACAAAGATCTGCCCTAAACTCACTTCATAAAAATTATTTATGCTACACTGAAATAACATGTAAGTCAATGTAAACCATGTCAGATGCCCCAATATAACTGGAACGGGTTTGTAGATGAGATCGAAGAGATATGCTGCCGGGAAGTCATATCCCTACATTCCCGTAGTACCACTTTGCTGGTCAACTGCAGGGATTCCGAAAAGAATAAAAAATATAGCTCTTCGGCATCCTACATGTAAACTGCAATTAAGCTAATCAGACAGCAGTCCAATACCGGGAAAAAGGGGAGAAAGAAGAAAAGTGTTGGAGGAGGTGTGTGCGTTCATGAAAACAAACGCTGGTGCAAGAATCTAGCACGTGGGTCGAGAATCTAGCACGTGGGTGGAGAATCTATCTGCAACAAGATCATTGAACTCTTGTGCATTTCATTCTTTCTAGAGAATTCGGACAAGTTTTGTGAGCAGTGTATATATCCCGCCGGATGCTAATGTGAAACGAGCTATGAACAAGCTTAATGGTTTTTTTACTAAAATTCATACTCGGAGATTTCATTGCATGTGACGGCATAAAACATGTCCCATCATGAAAAGAAACTTGTTTTGGAATAGCTTCCATCTGTGAAATGTTAAATATATTGACAGATGATAATGTGATTAATTCATTCGCTAAGATAAATCCACATAAATATTAGCATGTTTGGAATTGTTCCTGAGGAATGTAGAGTGCAACTGGCTGTTATTTTTCAAAAGCTATTTCAGATATCAGTTAATTCTCACAGTGTTCCCAATCTCTGGAAAACGTCTAAAGTTATTCCACTGCCATTGAAAAAGCCCTCCGTTAATAATGACTTCAGACCTGTTGTGCTAACTTCAATTGCCATAAAATATTTAGAACGTATTGTTAAGATCTTATTGTTGAATGAAGTCAGCCGTGTTCTTGACCCATTACAATTTGCATACAGAGCAAGGCGTGGAGTGGACGATGCAGCAATCACTCTATCACAGTGTCAATTTAGAAACTATGGTATTTATGTGAGAATAATGTTTTTTATTGTTCATTCGCCTTTAATACTATTCAGTGGATAAGTTTAGTTTTACGCCGCACTCAGCAATATTTGTGTGTGTGTGTGTGTGCGTGCGTGCGTGTGTGTGCGTGCGTGTGTTTGTCAGTTCAAAATTAACATTTGGTGTTCTGTAAGAAGAATTCCCTGAGCCCGAAGGGAGAGAGCAACATAAACAAACATCGAGGGTACCTCCAACCATGCTCCCCTCATGACCAGCGAACACACTTTAATTGTTGATAAATAAACTTGTCAAAATGAATGTTAATTCTAGCATCATTAAATGGATTAATTCATTTATAGTTAACAGACATCAATTTGTACTGGTTAATAATGTGAAATCATCAACTGTAAGCACATCAACTGGTGCTCCACAAGATTGTGTTATTTCACCAATATGATTCATATTGTTGACCAGTGACATTGTATCTAACACAGGAACATGTTTTACAGTCAAATTCGTGGATGCTGCTGCATGGGTAGGTCTTATGAGGGAATCAAAACATTAGCAAAAGACATTATGTTGTTTTAATTTTTGTGGTATTTTAGCTCATATATCTGCAAGTATTTCATTTATATTTCTTTAAATTCCTGCAGCTTATGATCTTAGAAACACGTTTTATTTACCGGTGTTCACAAATCAGTTGAAAAAATGTTGTAGGACCGCACAATTATAGCTTTATCTCCATCCCAGCGCGAGGAACAAGCATTTGAGATCGGGACACTTTCGTGTACAAAGGCGTGATGGGGCGATTATCAAAGATTATCGGTATGGAATCATCCAGCTTAAGAACAAGCTGTGCCGTGAATAAAACACAGTACGTTTTCAAGATTTCAATAACTTTATTTTTGATGCCTAAACAATTGTCAGTCTTTCAAATGGCAATGTAAAGCCGTTTCTGCGCTGCCGATGAATTAGCGTTCTGGGACTTTGTACGGTAATAACTTTCATGACCGGTAATTTGAATTAGATCTGATTTGTCTCCAAGCACCTCAAAGTGGTTGCCGAGATGAAAATCGCAGATGTCCTTTGTGACGGCATATTTATTTACAAAATTAGTCAGTGAATGCTTTGTATTCACACGCAGTTGTAACGGTCCGGGTAATCTGCGGTGTCTTGACAGAGGCGACAGTATAACCAACCATTTAGAAATCCGTCACGGTGCTAGAAGACACTCATTCATACGGGTTTTCAACAAACTCACTCTACAGACACACTTCCCTAAACCTGTACAGAGTGCAGAGCCACTACATTATGTCTCTGCAGCTGTGTTGTTTTCTCTGACGTCCGCGTGTTGCAAGAAGTCCTGCTGTCACTCTGGCTACTCCCGCCATAGCTCCTCCTCCAGCTACCCCATCCCCATCCCCGTGTCCATGCATCACGGCAGCATTAGCGGTCACAGTAGCAGCAACGGCGCCCAAGACGCCGCTCTACTTCAGGCACTTCTGAACGGCGTGGGAAGACGTTGAACGTAATTTCAAACACAAGCTGATATTTATCACGTAAGATGTCTATACTTTGTTAAATAATTAAGTAAACAAGTGCAATACAACTGCAATTTGATATATGTCACATATGATAATTTTCCGAAAGTCATTGTGTTTTCATAGCGTTATATTTGGTCTGTCAAGCCAAATATACGAATAAAATGTCATATACCTGAAATATCATGTCAAACGCTCGAACTGTCATGCCAGATATGCTAATTACTGTCTAAAAAGACATGCTTTAAATGAGTCCTTTATGTCGTGAGTGTATATACGTAAATATATTTTCCTTTCAGATTCAGACGTGTTGTTGCAAGTCCGGCATTGTGATCATCTGTACACAAAAATAAATGTATAAATATAACATTGTGTTTGTTATGTCCACTTACTACCTTCAAAAACTGATCAAACTCGATTTACGCTCATCATTCGTTAGATAGTGACGAATGCAAAATGGAACCGCGATAAGTGTAAATATATCTAATAATTTCAAAAACAGAAGATCTCAAAACTGTAAATTTAATTTGAATATTCGGCAGTTTCTTTTTATAAGGACACCATGTAAGGTGAGTGAGTGAATGTGTGAGTGAGTGAGCTTACTTTTACGCCACACTCATCAATATTCCAGCTATACGGCTGTAAATGATCGAGTCTGAACCAGACAATCCAGTGAACAACAGCATGAGCATCGACCTGCACATTTGGGAACCGATAACATGTGTCAACCAAGTGAGCGAGCCTGACCACCCCATCCCGTTAGTCACCTCTTACGACAAGCAAGGGTTACTGACACCATGTATGGATGTACAGAACAAATGGTCAAATATTTTAAGGTGTCCTTTGCCTCTGTCCATGTACACTAATACAGCAACTAGAAACCTGGGTAGAAAATGGGTATCCTCAAATACATGATTTGAAATTGTGAAGGGTTCCTCGTAACTATACTGAAGTTAAGCAACACCTGTATACTGATGAATAACTGCCGAAATGTTTTGTGTTTAGCCAAACACGTGTTACTGAAATCTAGCACCATGACTCTTCAAGACGCATGCACAATATGATCGATCATGCACGAGATTTCCACGCGTTTGCATCACGTGGGAGCCAACATCATTCACGTGCTTTTGTCCCTGGTACTTTTTCCAAAGTATCCATCCAGCTGCAATAAATCCTATATTTGTCATATCTTATTAAAATGTGGGTGTTACCATGAGCATATGATTCTGTATAACCGGTCTCGAATTATCCGATGAAACAAACTCCATGGGATGTGCGAACGAAACAGGCGAGGTGGGGTAGAGTAGTGTTTGTTACTGTTAATTAATAGCCGTGACAAAAGGTCCCCTTCTTAGAACCAGAAAACATATACAACAGACAAGTCTAAAATATTCATAATGTACTGAGAAAACAATGCATAAGCTACAATGTATCGCCCAACAGATTTCTAGCACAAACCTAAGGTAATGGGCCACAAATATCAAACATTACCTAACCAGAGTCTTGGTATTTACAGAGAGACTTGATATATTAAATAGAGCTTGTTTCCTATGAGAAAGCAGTCAGGCACGAAGTGTCAATCTTGCATGCAAGTAAGATGTTGCTGGCAAAGAGACGATGATAGGCAGAGGCACACAACTCCTGTATGATTACGAATGTAAGTCCGTTTGTGATCGTCATCACAACAGCCCGCCTTTATATATACTGACATAGATTCTTAAACGTTCCAGCAAAGCGTGGCTGTATCAGTATTCAGTCAGAACATTCACGAACAGGAAGTAAACAATAGATTGCCAAGGGCACGTATCAAAAAGGTCGGCTACTAAAAATACTATTGCCATTAAACATATATGATACAATGTGACCCACAACACAAACTCAAAACTCTAAACATGGTGACCCAATGATAACTATCACCTGATCAATGATTATACAATTAAGAAAAAAACCCAACACATTCCCTCGTAACATGGTTTAAAGCTTTCGCTCGTCACAACGAAGACCCGGGTACAACTTCTCTACATGGGTAGATTTTGTAACGCTCGTTTCTGGTGTCCCCAGTCGTGATATTGTTGGAATATTGCTAAAATCATACACAATCACTCAAGCTAAACATTCTTACAATTTCAGTGAGTGAGTAAATGAATGATTGGGTTGTTTATCACGGCTTTGTACAATATTTCAATTTTAGAACAACATGTCAGTTTGAGGATTGAGTGAGAGAGTATGGTTTTGCGCCGCTTTTAGCAATGCTCCCGCAATATCACAGCGAGGGAATCAGAAATTGACTTCACACATGTAGTTAATTGGGTCTTCGGTGAGACGAGAGAATGCTTTAGCCACAAAGATACTCCTTCCTCGGAGTGAGTGAGTGAGTGGGTTGGGTGTACCGCAGTATTGGACGAGAACAGATGTAATAGCAGAAATATAATATTTCAGTGTTAACATTTACACTGATAAAATCCGGTGGTGTCACATGTTTGGCAGCCTCAGCAGTGAAACAACACGAGTGCACTCAAGTATGTATCTTAAGTGTACATGAAGGCACTAGCATCATTCAACAAAAACACACATCTGGAATGCATCGTGTATTTTATTTACTGTCACATAACATGGATTTTCCACACACGTATAGACGACACATGGTAGCTGAAACAGAAATGTGCACATAAACAAACAGAACAACAGCAAGAACGCTGCCAGAAAATATCAGGACTGACACACTTTCACTTGGTGTTAATTGTTTTGTCTTATTTTCACCTTAAAAATAACGATAAGCACAAATTTTATGTAACACCCCAAACTGGTCAACTGGAGATTGTGTGAGATGAAACGATATCATTTTCGATTTTGTACAATGCTGTGACATCGTCAATTACATTACTCACAATGCTATGAAGTCAGAAACATCTGATGACGTCACAATGCTATGACATCACTGCAAGTCTAATGACAGTACCCTGTTCAGAGATGTACTTATTTCTTTTCTGAAAACTAATGAGAAGTGATTTTGTATGACAAATAATCTCAGCCTCGTGTCTTCTGATATCAACCCTTGGGTATTTTTAACTTACTCAACTCATGTTAATATAACTCACATCAGCAGACGCTTGTGTGAAACTCTATACCCTGACTCACGAAACACTACAATTGCTTTTAGCACCTATGTTATTAAAATCGAAAATACGTCCACCGCCACTTCTATCTCCCCGCATTAATAAGAGCCTGCAGAAGGGCGGCGTCTGAGGAACCGCTGCTGCCGCTGCTGCTGTCGCCGCCGTGAGACATGGGGACGGGGATTGGGATAGGATAGTCCGAGGATGAGGATGAACCGGAGCTACCTCCACAGGAACAGCCGCAGGAGTGACCGTAGTGGGCCATCAGGGCAACTGGCAGACACGTGTGGGAAAAAACGGTCACAATTAACGCACAATAACAGGCGTCAGGTCACAATTTACAGGCGTCTTTGAGTATTAGGAACGGATAATGTTCCGAGTGGAGAAACTGCAAATTCTGGGAGGTGTTGTCAGAAATGTTAAGTTCACTAACGTTATGGTTTTATTACGAATACTTTGAAGGCACAAGCTATCTGACGTCACACCTGTGATACACATATTTTAAATATTCAACGTGAACGCGAGAAAATAGCTAAATCTCCACCGAAACAGAGAGATTAGTTTTACGCTGACTTTAGCAATATTCCAGCAATATCATGGCGCGGGACACCAGCAATGGGCTTCACATATTGTACCAGGGGTCGAACCCGGGTCTTCGGCGTGACGAGTGAACGTTTAACCACTAGGCTACCCTACCGCCAGTGAAACAGTTTCTTATAGACGTGAAAAGCAAAAGCCTCAAAAGATCAAAGAAAACTAATGATGACACCAGGTGTTCCCAGATAATGACCAATTGTTAAAACACGTTAAAACAATGAAACCCCTTTCAAACAGAGTCTCAAAACAATTCTACATTACGGTCGTACTCTCAACGTTTTGCAGAAGGAGTGAAAATATATACTGACCAGTATGCATGACAATCAGTTTAATACAACTTATCTGGGTCTCATATGGCCACTGCATGAACGCAACTTCGTATAGATGATTTCTGTGGCATGCATTCAGTTTCTGTAAACTAATTCATGAAGGTTGAAAATCTAGTAGCTTCGTTAAATGAAAATTTACAAGAATTGATAGAAAACAATTATTTTTTTACTCAATTGAAGAGAAAATAGTAAACAACGTTACATATTTTTGTCAGACTCACCGAGAAAAAGAACAGCCAAGAAAGCAGGTTTTCCCATCTTGTTGGGGTGTTGATCACAGAAGAGACTAGTGCACAATGTCTAGATCCGGTGACTGTGGTTTTTATAGGTTAACGTCGACAGTCGCACTGTCGTTACTGTTTTCAACAACCTCATGCCTCCCCGTCGTCATTGCCGCTGAGTAACACTTTAAGCTGTTACCACCTTGGGTGTACGACCGAAACAAGTGACATGCAAATACTTTCAGAAATCAAGAAAACAACTGTATAGGTTAGTTCTTACTGAAAGGTCACATGCAATCAAAAACGCAAACATATTTAGAACACAGTTATCACTTGTTCATGATGTATAAAATGCATTGGTAATTGTGACCAAATCTGTATGACAGAGGCTGCTAATCACAATCAACAAGTTTTTTTATGTAACGAGTAGACTATTTACTTGTTTGTGTACACAATCAAGATTAGACTACTGCTCACGACCTCATACTCCGAGCCTGCATATTGTTTCAAGCTCCGTGAACCTATTCACTGCGCATGCGTTATGAGCGCAGAGCAGCATAGCTGTTGAAACCACTTTTCCCCCCAGCTCTGTGGGAAAATTAGTGAATCGTTTGAACTCGGATATCACGGGCATTTTACATAGCGGTTTTTCAACTTTCTAGGTTGAATTGGTATTTTTATGACTTGTTTAGGTAAGTACATACCGAAAGGTATAAGAACCTGCGAAGTTGTGTTTTACGTTGCATGTATCCTTCAAGAATAGTAAAGTCATATAAATGACTATTGCAAGGAACATACCTTTTTACACACAGACTAACCTTTGTCGCTGGACCTCGTCACTCCATACTTATATTTTTTAAGGCCCTTTGGAATCCATCGTTGAATATGGTGAGCCAGGTTTAACGCCGGTTTTAGCAATATTCCACCAATATCACGGCAGGGGACACCAGGAATAGCTTGACACTATGTACCCTTATGAGGAATCAAACCCTGCCTTCGGCGTGGTGAGCGGAGGTTATAAGCAAGAGGATACCTGATCGCCCCTCACTGAATGTGTGCGTGTGCGTGTGCGTGTGCGTGTGCTGGTCGGTTAAGATAGACATGGAATCTTTAATGGATGGCGATATATTTGAAACAGGCATCGCAGTTGTTCTGGATCTTACATTTGCAGTGGAAAATAGCTGATATTTCACATGACGCTTCTTGTTCTTGCCCACCCGACAGAACTCACCATTTTGAATAAAAGGGGAGATAATCAATAATTGAGCCTTAACACACCAGTAGCCACGCATGCAATTTTATAGGAAAATTATAATCCATACTATAATATTAATTTGGAAATATTTGATACAGTGTATTACTGTATTGTAGTTCCATTTTTTTTATTTTGTGTTTTTTCTAATCTTGGTTTGCTTTGATTCGATCCAGAGGAAGTTAAATCATTATAACATAACTAACTTACTCCTCTTGTGATTTGTCACACTGTGGTCCAGTTGTCAAAAGTTGTTTAATCTTTTCTATTCAATTATCCTTGTCGGTGAAACTTGTATATTGATGTATAATACGTTATATGTTGGATGACATTATATGTTTTGCTGTACAACAAAGATAGTGGAATAACAACAAAATATCATTTTATTGGAATAAAACTACAACGGATTTTAGATTTTATTTCGTTATAATCTGTAAATATATACATTTAACTCGTTTCCCTTTCTACATAGTTTGTACCGTTTCCTCCTGTTTCATGGTATGGACCCGTGAAGATCCGGGGTAGAATAGACCTTTAACAACCCATGCTTGCCATAAAATGCGACTATGCTTGTAAGAGTCGACTAACGGGATCGGTTGGTCAGGCTCGTTGACTTGGTTGACACATGTCATCGGATCATGCTGTTGATCACTGGCTTGTCTGGTTCACACCCGATTATTTACAGACCGCCGCCATATAGCTGATATGCTAGTGAGTGCGGCGCAAAACTAAGCTTATTCACTCACTCACTGTTTCATGGTATGAGTATGCAGGTGTATTTGTATACTGGAAACAAGCGTTTAATTTCTGAGCTTGTGTCCGGTGTGTTTTTACGATTTATTTTAACCAACATGTATTCTTTAATGTTACAGACAAAATATCGGAAAACAGAAGAAATGCTTTCGTTGGACAATTCTGACCTATAGAAGGGACCGCCTTGATCGACACAGCATCCTCTGTGACCTCTTCGACCCCTTGAACAAACCACGTGGTGAGCATGACCCGGAAGTTGTTGACGTTAAGGTGCATTGTTGTTGAACATATTCTGATGGTGTCATGTACCAGCTATTGATAGTAAACGATGTAGAAAAACAATAAAAACAATATGTTGGTGCGACGTCCCTAAGCTATCGAATCATCGTCTTTTCGCTAAATACACCAGACCAAAGATACTATTAACCTGACGAATGATAACAGAGTGTTCAGATCGGGTTTTGTTTTCACTGCAAACTAGAAGTCATCGATATCTGATTTGCATTCTTAACTGAAACCATAGCTAAACATTGTTATGTTATGGTGTTTTGTTCGTCATGAATCGTAACTCGGATAATATCTGACAAAAAACCCTTTAAATGTAAGATTTTGTCAGCTGCGTTTATTCATGTGTATACGTTTGCCTTCATGCCTTCCGGGTCTTGTTTTTTTGTCCGGGTATCATTATATAGCCCTGTAAAACAAAACCACATGTGAGCTACGCATATTCAGTGCTCTGACAGCACAGCTGTGGGCGACATGATTGTACGTGATGTACTATGCCCCCGTTATTAATGTATTGAAGATCGAGGGATAATTGAGATTGCCTCTCTGACCTGCAACGTATAACCGACAATCCAGAAACATTTTGATACAGTTGGAAGCTTTTTAAGCATAATGTAACGTTAACGACATAAAATACGCTGGCTGAATAACTGTCTCAACAGAATCTATTTCGACTTATCATTTTCACCGATGATAAGTACAAGAATGGATCAAATGGAATCAACGCAAGGAGTTCATGTAACCATTCTCAAGAAGCAAAGTTAACTGTTTCCATGTTTTATAGTTGTTTTAAGGGAAACACTTACTGCGGTTTATCCCGCCGTGGTCAGGATGACAGGGATGGAGTTGGCCTCACTAGCAGTGGAGCTAGGGACGGGCACAGGCATGGGATTAGTGGATGAGGAAGTTTGGGTAGACGCCTGGTCAGACTGGCAACTGCTGACCCCGTACTGGGCAAACAGAGCCACTGAAATAATACGAACATAAGAGCAAGTGCAGAGACGTAATTGCGAGACGCGGCCTTAAAATGTTCACATACGTTCGCGTGTGAGTGAGTAAGTATTTTGAGTGTAAGTGAGATAGTTAATATTTTTCGTCACATCGGCAGTATTTAACACTCTCCCCCTTGAGGAAAAGAAAGTTTCACAGAAACGTTCTGTTACAATCAAAGCAATCATAGCATTATAAAATGACATGTAATAATATAAGTAATACGAGGAAAGTCATGCAGAATTACTATGACAAAATGCAGATACATACATACAGCATCATCGAGCCATCAAACACTTATATCCCTGGAAAGTGCATCAGCACAAACATTGTCTTTGCTTTTAATGTGATCACAAGATTGAACCCTTGCAAGGTCAAACTCCACCTCATAAGTCTCTGATTCTTGTTCTTCATTTTGTGAAGAAAAGTCAAGGGATTGAGATCAGTAAAATCTTCAATTGGCAAAGTGGTGGTACCAAGGTACACTTCAAAATGCTGTAAAGCTAACAAAAGACCTAATGTCTCTTTCTCAATGGTAGAATATTTTTTTTGGTGCTTGTCAAATTTCTTTGAAAAATAGCAAACTGGATGTTCAGTTCCTGAATCATCCTCTTGAATAAGGACAGCACCTGCACCAACATCACTTGCATCTATTTGCAACTTAAATGCTTTCTCAAAATTTGGTGCCTGCAATAATGGGGAATTCATGAGTATGGCGTTGACTTTTTCAAATGCAGTCTGACAACTGCTATCCCACTGAAATTTTACCTTTTCCCCAAAAAGGTTGGTAAGTGGAGATACAACATCAGAGAAGTTTGACAAAACTTACTGTAATAGCCATCCATACCCAATAATCTCATGAGTTCTCTCTTAGATTGAGGTACTGGAAAATGTACAATTGGTTCAACTTTAGCATGAACTGGTTGTATCTGGCCGTGCCCTACAACATGCCCTAAAAATTCTACTTGTGCCTTTCCGAATTCACATTTGGGAAGATTCACAGTTAACTTTGCCTCAGACAGTCTTTCAAAGAAAGCACAAGCCCTTTTAAGATGGTCATCCCACTCCATGTCGTAATCGATGACATCATCCATGTATGCCTCGACACGATCAAGGCCTCATGTGACATTGTTGACGAGTCTCTGGAACGTCGCTGGAGCTTTCTTCAGACCAAACGGCATCACCTT
This sequence comes from Haliotis asinina, assembly GCF_037392515.1. Classification (NCBI taxonomy): domain Eukaryota; kingdom Metazoa; phylum Mollusca; class Gastropoda; order Lepetellida; family Haliotidae; genus Haliotis; species Haliotis asinina. The sequence continues at coordinate 9,502,182 of NC_090295.1, read as the reverse complement.
GTACTGATACAGTCCATCTGGTGTAGCGAATGCCGATATTTTCTTTGCACGGTCTGTGAGTGGAATCTGCCAGAAGCCCTTCAGTAAGTCAACCTTACTTATGTACTTAGCTTGACCAGTGCAATCAATGCAATCGTCCACTCTCGGAATAGGATACGAGTCAGTTCATGAGACCGCATTGACAGCTTTCATGTCAGCACAGCAGCGCCAACCACTTCCACTCTTTGGCACAAGAACACATGGTGAACTCCACGGTATGTCACAGGGTTCAATAATGTCATTGCCCAGCATGTATTTCACCTCTTTCCACAGAATTTCATGCTTCACTGGATTCATCCGATAAGGGTGTTGTTTTGCAGGCACAGCATCACCTACATCTATATTATGGCAAACAACATCAGTTCGACCATGCACATCAGGAAGTAAATGAGAGAACTCATAAATCAAATCTGACATCTGAACTTTCTGCTCAGGGGATAAGTGTGATAGTTTCTCATCAAGGTGAGCTAACACATCAGAATTTCTCAACTTTGGTGAAGCATTATCACTAAGATCATCAAACTTCACATTGCTAGCACAGTCATCAATGTTGTCAACATTTTCACAAATGTCTTTAGTACAATCAGTATCTAGGGAGAGTGGGGCAATGCAACTGACATGTTTGGTTTCTAACCTGTCATGATATGTCTTAATCATGTTGACATGACACAATCTCTTTCGTTTACGACGACCAGGCGTCAGGACAACATAGTCTGTGTCGCTAACCTTTTTGTCAACAACATATGGGCCTTGATATCTTGCTTTCAGTGGCTGAACAGGTATTGGAAGCAGAGCTAACACTTTCTCACCACAAGTGAAATTTCTCTCTTTTGACTTCCTGTCATAGTTCAGCTTCATTTTTTCTTGTGAAACTTTCAAGTTCCTTCTGGCCAACTCACTTGCTTTTGATAGTCTGTCCCTAAATGTAGACAAATAGTCTAAGAGATTTATCTCAAGTCTGTCATTGAGTCATTGTTCTTTTAAGTATTTTAGTGGCCCACGCACACTGTGACCAAATACAAGTTCAAAGGGGCTAAACCCTAAACTTTTCTGAACTGACTCTCTGACAGTAAGCAACAACCAATGCACACCCTCATCCCAATCTTTCTCTGTCTCAAAACAATAAATCTTGATCATATTGTTCAGAGTTTGATGAAATCTCTCTAAAGCTCCTTGTGACTCTGGATGATAAGCACTAGACTTAACTTGCTTAATACCTAACTGCTACAGAGCTTGCTGAAACACCTTAGACATAAAATTTGAGCCCTGATCAGACTGAACAACATGTGGCAAACCAACTAAGGTGAAAAACCTGATCTAAGCCTTGACAATCACAGGAGCAACAATCCTACGTGGCGGAACTGCTTCAGGAAATCTGGTAGAAGCACACATGATTGTGAGTAAATACTGATTACCAGACTTAGTCTTACGTAGTGGTCCAACACAATCAATAATAACTCTACTGAAAGGTTCGTCAAAAGCAGGTATAGGTTTCAAGGGAGCGCAAGGAATTTTCTGATTTGGTTTTCCAACAATTTGGCATGCATGACAGGTCTTGCAAAATTCAGCCACATCTTGTCTCAGATTGGGCCAAAAGAAATGTGTCAAAATGTTCTCACAAGTTTGTTTACACCCAAATGACCTGCCATGGGACTTTCATGTGTCAATGAAAGTACATGTTTTCGAAATAATTTCGGTACCACAATTTGATGCTACAATTTCCATTCATCCTCCGCAGGAATACCCGACGACCTATATTTCCTCATCAGAACACCATCCTTGTAGTAATAACAAACTGGAACCTTGCTAACCTTCTCAAAAGAAACAGCCTTACTAGCCAACTGCTGCACTTCAACATCCTCACCCTGTGCACTAATAAACTGCTCTCTGGAAAGAATGTGATCAGTACCTGACAAACTATCTGACTTATCAAGAAGTCCTGAAGAGTTACTACTCTTTGAAGATAAGTCATCTGTCTCCACCTCACACAAAGAATGATCCATGCAGGTACCTGACGAATCATAAATGGTATCATTCTGCAAAGAAGTCTTGGAAGAAATGCCTTTCGACATTGAACGAGTCACTGCACAAGAATACCTGGAAATTCATCCTCCAACTTTTCTGTACTATCTGAACTCTCCGGCGAAACAGAGACAATAGGATCAGTGCCAACTTTAGCCCCCATAAGACAATTACCGATCAACAAATTGACACCCGGAACTGGGAGAGAGTCAAGAACACCAAGTTTCACCTCACATAAAATCAGATCTGATGTCAAATACCATGACGCAAAACATCTGAGTTAGCTGAAGACTCATCAGAAAAAGGCAAAATGTCCTTCAAAATCAGAGATTGAAGAGCTCCAGTATCTCTCACGATAATAACGGGCCGTGGGGTAGAATTATCTCCCATAAGTGACACAGAATCCTTATACACAACTACAGAATCTGGAGACTTACTCTCACAGACAAAACTCTCCTCAGAACCACCTGGAAAGAAAGGCTTAGGTGCGATGGACACTAAAGCAGACACCAAATGACCTGGCTTCTTACAATACTGACAAACAAGATCAGAACCACTGGTAGTCTTAGGCTTAGACTGAAAAGTATGCGACTGCTGGCCACTAGAATTTGAAACTGTTCTAACACCACTGTAACCTGCATGTCCTGAAGTCTTAACTGGGGAAAAGTCCTTTTGTCCAGAAAACTTTGTATTACACGGAGATTTAAACAATAATCATCTGCCAACATTACTGCCTTATGTAAGCCATCAACCTTTAGTTCATCCAAATAGGTCTTAAGGTCAGCTTGAAATCTTCCATCAACACTAACTGTCTCAAACCATCACAACCTGTGACTTCCTTAGCCCCACGCCACCCATCAAGCCAATGTTTCCTTTTCTCTAGCAAACTCTACAAAAGTTTCATTGTCCCTTTTGTGAGCATTTCTGAATTTCATGCCTTGCAATGTCAAATGAGGAAGAATCTGAGGTCTGAGAAGGGTTTTCAAGTTTTTTCAAAGCAATTTCTTTGTCAATTTGCAATTTCTTCAATTGTAATTCCTTTCTCATTTTCCCTTTCTCTTTCTGTTTCCTTCTCCATCTCAAACATTTTCAATTCCATTTCTTCTTTTTCTCTTTCCTTTTCCATTTGAAACTTTTTCATTTCTATTTCTTTTTCCATTTCCAACCTTTTCAATTCCATTTTTTTCATTTCCAACTAGTCTGAATATTCGTCTGGCACCATTTCCAAAATACAATCTTCAAAAACTACTTCATCAATAGAATGATTTAACACAATTTTCAAAATCTGAAATTTCCTCATAGCAGGTTTGGCATCAAGTTTGAGATGTGAAGAAATTTGCAATAAATCTGATTTCCTCAACTAACTAATTGTCTCAGAGTCAAGGGACAATAAAAACTCCGAACCCGGACGAGCTTCCAATTTTGTTACGGCTAAGAATTTACCGTGACAAACAATGTAAGAAATCCCCTTGCGAACCAGCAAAACAGAACAAAGACAAGTCATAAACGTTCAAATTATGTTATTATGCAACGAGAGCAAGGTATGCAAAGTCACAAGTCAATTTCACAATGCCGATTTCAGGTACAATTCAAGAGAGACAAAATCTAAGTCAATGGGTCACAAAAAAAATACAATATATCAAACTCACCAAAGTCTCAGTACAGGAGGTATTCAACTATGGAGAATGTCAACACAGCGATCGGTGTGACAGCAGATAATGTAGGTCAGGCGTTGACGGATTTTGATGATCAAGCGTGGCAGTGATGTAACTCCAGCAAATAAGAATGAGTGTCCCCTTCCACACGGCAACCAGCTTTTTTATATATTCTAAGTCATTTGCCGAAAGTTTGGGCACACACGACTATCGTCAACACTGTAGAATGCCCTCGAATAAGTCTCCCGGAAGTAAACACATAGAAAACTAGGAGCAGATAAATTCCGGAAAACAAGAGTCCTAAAAGTGTTGACCAGCTATTAAAACGAAATGTGATCCATCATTATTTAATTAATAACAAAAATATACAGAAAATACATACTCGTAACAAAATTGTGTCACTGAAGGACAGCCAAACAAATAGAATATCACAAATAGAATTAAAACTAGCGTGGAAAGTTAAAACTAACACTACTTTTTACAATATAAAAACGGCTATAGAACGCCAATAACAGAAGGTGAGTATTTTGAATTGAGTTGACGTTTTACGTCACATCTGCATTGTTTCAGTGATATATTTTGAATAATGATGATGATTTTAAAAATGATAAATCTCAACCAGACTAACCACTGCATGAAAGTGTTAACGACTTTCAGGTTGCAAATGCATCTTAAGAAGAAGATTATAATCTAGTTGGCGTTTAGTGCTGTTTGAAACATGGACATATTCTGCTTCATGAAGAGAGTAGTTGAATGACTAAAAGGGACTGATCCATGTCTCTTTAACATTTCCAATTGCAGCATTCGAGGACTATCGGAAGGTTTTAAATGAAACAAGTGATGAGGATGTGATTTGCCCTTTCGAGATATGATGCCAGAAATACTCAGCGTAACCTGACAGATGATCTTCGGAGGTTTATGAGTGATAAATGGTATCAACATAGGTATGGAAGGTACAGAATGCAAACTGCTTCAAAAATTACAGCCAGTCATATAAATTAACCCCTCAATATCATGACGTGATAGCGATAGTGTCAGCGTGATTGATAAACACATGGCAATCAGTATCACAAGGGACTATTCTATGACTGCGGAAATGATATAGTTAAGGCGATTAATCAAAATTTTCCTTATCTCCTAACGCCATAGTCAGGAATTGCAAGACTTTAACATGACGGTCTGTAAGGACCGAGGATAGATACATGAAGCTTAACACTACAAAACTCGGCAACAATCCCGCCCACAACTCAAATATATAAGCAGCCAGGAAGGAAACAAAATCTATGGTCCATGATGTTACAAAGTATCTGCTTAAGTCCGTTCATTGTAAGATTCCGTCTACATAATAGCCATGTGTTTGTGAATCACTAATGTTGCATATGTCACAAACACACGCAACGGCAAAAACACCCAACATGAACAAATGAATGGTAAACAACCAGGCCACTATTCACAACATTCAATATAATTTAGTCGCTTAGTAGAATTCTTCGTATTCTCGAAACATTCACAGTCCTAAGAGTTCTTGACTTTGATCGTAACCAATGTGTTAAAAATGGGCTTAAGACGTTCGTAGGGGTAGGAACGTTTCGAGAATAGCTAACCTGAATAGAGAATTCGAGAATAGCTATCCTGAAGAGGAAATTTACATATTGTACCGATAAGGGGGGTCGAACCCGGGTTTCTGTACACTAATTCATGAAGGTTGAAAATCTAGTAGCGTCGTTAAATGAAAAATGTATTACAAGAATTTATAGAAAACAATAAATAATATTATTGTTTTTCTTACTCATTTGAAGAGAAAATAGTAAACAACATTACATATTTTTGTCAGACTCACCGAGAAAAAGAACAGACAAGAAAGCAGGTTTTCCCATCTTGTTGAGGTGTTGATCAGAGAAGAGACTAGTGCACAATGCCTAGATCCGGTGACTGTGGTTTTTATAGGTTAACGTCGACAGCCGCACTGTCGTTACTGTTTTCAACAACCTCATGCTCCCCGCCGTCATTGCCGCTGAGTAACACTTTAAGCTCTTGCCACCTTGGGTGTACGACGGAAAGAAGTGACTTGCAAATACTTTCAGAATTCAAGAAAACAACTGTATAGGTTAGTTCTTATTTACAGGTCACATGCAGTCCAAAACGCAAACATATTTAGAACACAGTTATCACTTGTTCATGATGTATAAAATGCATTGCTGATTGTGAAAAAAATCTCTTTGACAGAGCTTGCTTATCACAATCAACAAGGGTTTTTTTTATGTAACGAGCAGATTATTTACTTGTTTGTGTACACAATCAAGATTAGACTACTGCTCACGACCTCATACTCCGGGTAGGCCTACTGTTTCAGGCTCTGCGAACCTATTCACTGTGCATGCGTTATGATCGCAGAGCAGCATAGCTGTTGAAACCACTTTTCCCCCTAGCTTTGTTAGAAAAGTAGAGAATCGTTTGAACTCGGATTTCACGGGCGTTTTACATAGTGACTTTTCAACTTTCTATTGGTATTTTTGATGATTTGTTTAGGTAAGTGCATCCCGAAAGGTATAAGAATCTGCGAAGTTGTGTTTTACGTTGCATGTGACCTTCAAGAATAGTAAAGTCATATGAATGACTATTGCAAGGAACATACCTTTTACACACAGGCTAACCTTTGTCGCTGGATCTCGTCACTCCATACTTATATTTTTAAGGCCCTTTGGAATCAATCGTTGGTGAGCTTGGTTTAACGCCGGTTTTAGCAATATTCCACCAATATCACGGCGGGGGACACCAGGAATAGCTTGACACTATGTACCATTATGAGGAATCGAACCCTGCCTTCGGCGTGGTGAGCGGAGGCTATAAGCAAGAGGATACCTGATCGCCCCTCACTGAATGTGTGCGTGTGCGTGTGCGTGTGCGTGTGCTGGTCGGTTAAAATAGACATGACATGGATGGCGATATATTTGAAACAGGCATCGCAGTTGTTCTGGATCTTACATTTGCAGTGGAAAATAGCTGATATTTCACATGACGCTTCTTGTTCTTGCCCACCCGACAGAACTAGCCAATTTGAATAATTGAGCCTTAACTCACCAGTAGCCACGCATGCAATTTTATAGGAAAATTATAATCCATACTATAATATTAATTTGGAAATATTTGATACAGTGTATTACTGTATTGTAGTTCCATTTTTATTTATTTTGTATTTTTTCTAATCTTGGTTTGCTTTGATTCGATCCAGAGGAAGTTAAATCATTATAATATAACTAACTTACTCCTGTTGTGATTTGTCACACTGTGGTCCAGTTGTCAAAAGTTGTTTAATCCTTTCTATTCAATTATCCTTGTCAGTGAAATTTGTATATTGATGTATAATACATTATATGTTGCATGACATTATATGTTTTGGTGTACAACAAAAATAGTGGAATAACAAAATATTATTTTGTTGGAATAAAGCTACAACGGATTTTAGATTTTATTTCGTTATAATCTGTAAATATATACATTTAACTCGTTTCCCTTTCTACATAGTTTGCACCGTTTCCTCCTGTTTCATGGAATGGACCCGTGAAGATCCGGGGTAGAATAGGCCTTTAGCAACCCATGCTTGCCATAAAATGCGACTATGCTTGTAAGAGGCAACTAACGGGATCGGTTGGTCAGACTCGCTGACTTGGTTGACACATGTCATCGGTTCCCAGTTGTGCAGATCGATGCTCATGCTGTTGATCACTGGATTGTCTGGTCCACACCCGCTTATTTACAGACCGGCGCCATATAGCTGGAATACTAGTGAGTGCGGCGCTAAACTAAGCTTATTCACTCACTCACTGTTTCATGGTATGAGTTTGCAGGTGTATTTGTATACTGGAGACAAGCGTTTACTTTCTCAGCTTGTGTCCGGTGTGTTTTTGCGATTTATTTTAACCAACATGTATTGTTTAATGTTACAGACAAAATATCGGAAAACAGAAAAAATGCTTTTGTAGGACAATTCTGACTTATAGAAGGGACCGCCTTAATCGACACAGCATCCTCTGTGACCTCCTCGACCCCTTGAACAAACCACGTGGTGAGCATGACCCGGAAGTTGTTGACGTTGAGATGCATTGTTGTTGCACATAGTCTGATGGTGTCATGTACCAGCTATTGATAGTAAATGATGTAGAAAAACAATAAAAACAATATGTTGGTACGACGTCCCTAAGCTATCGAATCACCGTCTTTTCGCTAAATACACCACACCAAAGATGCGATTAACCTCACGAATGATAATAAAGTGTTCAGATCGGGTTTTGTTTTCACTGCAAACTAGAAGTAATCGATTTGCATTCTTAATTGAAACCATAGCATTCATTGTGTGGTTTGAATTAGCTAAACATTGTTATGTTATCTTTATTATTTCGTCATGAATTGTAACTCGGATAATATCTGACAAGAAAACCTTTAAATGTAAGATTTTGTCAGCTGTGTTTATTCATGAGTGTACGTTTGCCTTCATCCAACGACGCACGCAGTCCGGGTCTCCAAACGTTTTTTGTCCGGGTGTCATTACATAGCCCTAAAAAAAAAACAAAAAAAAACACATGTGAGCTACGCATATTCAGTGCTCTGACAGTACAGCTGTGGGCGACATGATTGTACGTGATGTACTATGCCCCGTCATTAATGTATTGAAGATCGAGGGATAACTGAGATTGCCTCTCTGACCTGCAACGTATAACCGACAATCTAGAAACATATTGATACATTTGGAAGCTTTTTAAGCATAATGTAACGTTAACGACATAAAATACGCTGTCTGAATAACTGTCTCAACAGAATCTATTTCGACTTATCATTTTCACCGATGATAAGTATATGAATGGATCAAATGAAATCAACGCAAGGAGTTCATGTAACCATTCTCAAGAAGCAAAGTTAACTGTTTCCATGTTTTTATTGTTGTTTTAAGGGAAACACTTACTGCGGTTTAACCCAGCGTGGTGAGGATGGTAGGGAGGAAGCTGGAGCTGGGGGCACTAGGAGGGGGCCCAGGGACGGGCATGGGGATGGGGATGGGGTAGCTGGATGAGGAAGTTTGGGTAGACGCCTGGTCAGATTGACAGCAACTGCTGACCCCGTACTGGGCAAACAGAGCCACTGAAATAACACGAACATAAGAGCAAGTGCAGAGAGGTATTAGCGAGACGCGGCCTTAAAATGTTCAAATACGCTCGAGTGGTGCAAGTGAGTATTTTGAGTGTGAGTGAGTGAGTTAATATTTTTCGTCACATCGGCAGTATTTCAGCCATATCGTGACGAGAAGATATTTGACTCTGAAATGAAATAAATGTATATTATATGTTATAAAATCACGTCAGTGAAGGACAGTCAAACAAATAGAATTAACAGTAGCGTGGAAAGTTAAAACTAATAACACTATTTACAATATACAAAATAAAAAAAACAACAAAAAAAACCAAAAAAACCCCCAAAAAAACACAACACAAGGTAAGTAAAAGGCGACTATGCTTGTCGTAAGCATTAACGAGATCGGGTGGTTAGGCTTGCTGACTTGGTTGACACATGTCATCGGTTCCAATCGATCGATGCTCATGTTGTTGATCACTGGATTGTCTGGTCCAGACTCTATTATTTACAGACCGGCGTCATATAGCTGGAATATTGCTGAATGTGGCGTAAAACTAAACCCACTCTCTCACTTGAATAATGATGATAGTTTTAAAGATGATAAATCTCAACCAGACTAACCACTGTATGAAAGTGTTAACGTCTTAACAAGAAGCTGGCGTTTACGGCAAGTGCTGTTTGAGACACGGACATATTTTGCTTCATGAAGAGAGTATTTGAATGAATAAAAGGGACTGATCAATGTCTCTTTAACATTTCCAATTGTAGCATTCGAGGACTATCGGAAGGTTTTGAATGAAACAAGTGATGAGTGTGATTTGCCCTTTCGAGATATGATGCCAGAAATACTCAGCCTAACCTGACAGATGCTCTTCGGAGGTTTATGAGTGATAAATGGTATCAACATAGGTATGGAAGGTACAGAATGCAAACTGCTTCAAAACTTACAGCCAGTCATATAAATTAACCCACAGCATCATTACACGATATCGATATTGTCCGTGTGATTAATAAACACAAGTTCAAGACAATCAGTATCACAGAGGACTGTTTTATGACTACGGAAATGCTGTTGTTCCTTTAAGGCGATTAATCAAAATGTTACCTTGTCACCTAACGCCATAGCCAGGAATTGCAAGGCTTTAACATGACGGTCTGTAAGGACCGAGGATAGATACATGAAGCTTAACACTACAAAACTCGGCAACAATCCCGCCCACAACACAAAAATATAAGCAGCCAGGAAGGAAACAAAATCTATGGTCCATGATGTTACAAAATCTCTGGTAAAGTCCGTTCACTGTAAGATTCCGTCTACATAATAGCCATGTGTTTGTGAATCACTAATGTTGCACATGTCACAAACACACGCAAAGGCAAAACACCCAAGACAATCTAGGAACAAATGAATGGGAAAAAACTAGGCCGCTATCCACAACATTCAATACAATTTAGTCCCTTTGTAGAATTCTTCTTATTCTCGAAACATTCATAGTCCTGAGAATGATTAACTTTGATCGTAACCAATGTATTAAAAATGGGCTTAAGAAGTTCGTAGGGCTGCGAACGTTTCGAGAATAGCTATCCTGAATAGAGAATTCGAGAATAGCTATCCCGAAGAGGGAATTCGAGAACTGCGATCCTGAATGGGAAATTCAAGAACAGCTAGCCTGAACAGGGAATTCGAGAACAGCTAGCCTGAATAGGAAATTCGAGAATAGCTGTTCTATGGCTCCGTAGTCTTAAATAGGAACAGTTCTCCTCTTTTCCAATCATGCCTATGATTCGTTGAACAGTGTTAAGATGTTAACGTGTCAAAATGATAGCTCTCACCACAAAGAACAACAGTGTAGATGAATCTCGCCATGCTGCTCCTGTAGATCCTTCCAAAGAATGATGCTACGATCTGAACCAAATATGATTTATAATATGGAATAATACACGCATGCTGCGTTAGACGTGACCATATAGACACAACATTTCCCTCTCCAGTAGCTTGCTAAAAATAAAGAATCGTTTAAAAAAATAAAAAATTTAAAATACATGTTCATAATTTGCATGATTAATAGTTATCACCACGTGGGGTCGTTTAGGAATTAGTTGTCACAGACACAAACGACCTTGGATTCGGCTTTACTTCTCATGACGCCAACAGTTGAGAGTACAACGAGAGCGCCTTTCTTGCAAGAAATCTCTGAAAAGGTTGTCGTCGTAGACATCAATATGTTGGGGTGTATGCTTTTATTTATGTCACCAAGTAAAATATTTAATGATATAAGAAATATCCTAATGTTCTGTCAAACTGCGGGGACGACGGAGGTTAACAGTGGTAACAGTGACACAGTATGACATCACCTCATTATGAATAAGCGTCATACTGAGTTTATTAATTATTGTATTTTTTAAAATAATACTTTGATAAAAAAAAGTTCTTACAAAGTGCATTGGATGAATATTCATACTGACGCATGCTAAAATTTTTTAAAAAGGAAATTGTATAATTAATGATCCTGTATGAAGTTATGAAACTGAAAACCCAGCTATTGTTTTCGAACAGTCATTGCACTTACATGTGTCGGTATCCTTACAGCATGACGGGTGCTAGGACTGCTACCCTCGTCTGAACAAGAAAGATGGGCGTTTCAGATTCTGGATTTCAAAAGAAGATTACTACAAGGTAAGGTTGCTAACTCTCCTCGGTCATAGTAGTATAGACTTGCACAAATCTGTATAGTAATAATTCAATAGTTCAAGTGAAAATTTCTTAAACGAATAATCTCTAACGGACTGGCGTCGTAAGGTGTCTGTCCGCTTATCAAGACTAGCCTCTTTAAAGGGTATAATTACCATCCATCCATTGGCTTCAGTACAGTCTGGAGTAAAGTCAATAGTTGTTCTCATCTTTGGCATTGCTTAAACGGCGCAAAAACCAAGGAGGCTTACTCCTGGTGCTGTAAATCAACCACTGCAGAAAAAAGACATCACATAATGGTTATACACACGAATAATTTACGCTCCGTATACGGTCATGCACTCTCCACCCATACCTGTTTACATTTATCTCAACGCCGCAGGGCAGTCTCAGTTATCACCCAAGAAAGTTTTCCAAATGGGTTTAGTACAAAATTATAAGTGTAACTACATCAATGAACAATCTTTATGACACCATGGTAGGCAACACATGGAAAGTGTGGCCGAGCTGGTTTGTTCAGTTTGTTGATCCGCCTGCACTGCACGGCTGTTTCGGGGTGGCGCGGGAATAGTAAGCGTCTAAATTCTCAGTTTATTTCGCTTTGCCTTCCCAGGACAGGGGACAAAAATATCTCGCATTGACAGATGTGAGCAATCGAAGTATTCGGCGTAAAGAGAACCCACCGGTCTCAATACCAGACTTGTCAACCGTCTCGAGTGAGTGAGTGAGTGAGTGAGTGGGTGGGTGTGGTTAAACGATGGTGGGAGTATTCCAGGCTGTCCAAACGAATTGTCACAATGAAGTGTAATGTTAACAGTTGATTGTTTCCGTTAATAGTGATGAGAATGAGAACGAAGTCGCTACAATCAGTTTAGGGATAGTATGCTAATATTTTTCAACAATCTATTACATCAAGAATGGCAGTCCAATCATCATTAAAATGGACGAGAAATACAGGGATAATATTTGTTATAGAACGCCGCAGTCTTCCAGCAATAACTCGGCGGTCTGCAAATAATGGATAACCCAGTGATCAACATCATGAGTTTCGATCTAGGCAACTGGGACACACTGACGTGTCAACTAAGTCAGCGAGCGTGACCAACCGACGTCGTTAGTCTCCTGTCACCACGATTGAAGTTTGTTGTAGTTAATTTTTACCTTGGATCTTCATAGGTCAATGCAGTGGTCAAGAACGTTACAAATGTGTTTCACTTCAATAATCAATAAAACAACCAGCTATTAGAAGTACCGCGGTAGAGCAATGCAATGACCAAGGCCTTTAAGGTTAAGCTTGGGTTCAACTACATATTACCACAAACAAACTTTCCAACAATATTTCCTGGGCAAAGAGGGAGCTTTTTTCATAACCTTGAAAGGATTGCTATAAAGACGAAGGATCTCTCTACATTTTGCGAAATAGCCACTGGCCCGCTCGCCCCTGGCTAGTAAAAGTCCACTCGGGATAGTAAATTTCCACAGTTACTGACCGGAATGGCTCCTGCATTTTCATGGGGTTATTTTATAATTATATCACTCCAACTTGTTGAGGGCACCTTTTAAATTATGCAAGATTATGGGATGATAAAATATGTTCATCATATTAGCAGCCTGATAATGAAACCCGTGTCATGCGGACAATATTTATTCTCATCAGTCTATTACCTAGTTTCGTTCTTCAGATTTCGAGAAAGTGAGGTAGTTTGTGGGTTAGTAACTTTCAAGCATAGCTAGTCCGACTTGGTTACATACTATGCCATATAGCCTAGCTGTAGAATTCACGTGTTCCTTTAAGCACTCTGTCTATCGCCGTCGACAATCACGTATATCACTTCTTCCAGTCAGGTGACCACAGGTGTCAATCAACCAACAGAGCGCCTTCGGGAAACAGACTCGCCATGTGGTACCGACTTCAATTGTCTTAATACGTGCGGTTCGACATCTATGCGGTATTTTATAAATTCTCGATACTGTGATGAGCAATAACAGCCCCATGTAACATTGAAGTGAATCTGTTTATCATGAACCAGTCTTTCGTGCATCTTTAGACTAAACATTGACTTAAGCTGTACAGTTCTGGTAAAAATACACCTGACGTTTCAAGGATAAATCACACGTCCCTGTGCGACCACGAACATTGCAGGCTATATAATGATACCTGGATAGGCGCTACACATCAGAAAAAAATCATCTTTTTTGACAATGGAAAGGTTCATATACATGTTTGTTCTATGCGGTGAGTACTCAAAAGTCATTCCCATAAAAACAACGATCATTTTGCGAAGTATTTTTTGTCAATTGATGTCATCACTGTAGCTGTTTTATGTAATGCGAGGTAGCATTAAATCCAATTACCCTCACACTTGGAAAAAAATTAACGTATTGTCATTTTGCATTTTTTTGTGCGAACGTATATTTTCTCAAACAACACCGATCTAGTAATAGACCGATCTAGTCTCGGTCGACAAGCCCCGCCCACTTCGCTTTTGACGATAGTGGGGACAACCACTGAAAAATCATAATGGTGTCACCACTTGTGGTATACTACCGACAGAAAATAAGGGAACCAAGAAATTGAATGTAGATGACTTTGACTGGGTCCGTTATCGTGGCGTATCTACCAAACGCAACATCCTATGACAATGGAATTTCGCATAATGCATGCCCAGCACGTGCTACACGTACATACAGAAGTTAACTCTTGTAAATGAACTGGAGAAGTCGCAATCACTAATGCAATAGAGATTGACACTTACTGACAGAAATGCCTCCGAGGCAGTATCTCGGTGAAGCAACAAAATGGAGAATTGTGGGAATGATAGGGTGGGGGACATCATTATGTGAAGTTGCCCGGCAGATGGGTAAATCAAAAAGTGTAATTTCACGCCTGTGGGATAAGTACCGCCAAACGGGTGGGGTTGCAACGAGACCTGGGCGTGGTAGACCAAAATCAACGACACCACGACAGGATCGTCTCATTACGTTAATTGCTCTAATTGCGATAGGTTTAAATCGGCCCCTGTCATCGATAGAGAATTCCGCACACTCACTGGAAGACGCATTTCAACCTCAACCGTTAAAAACCGACTCTATCAAGCTCGTCTGAAAGCAAGACGGCCTCTTAAGGGTGTCACCCTTTCAGCTCACCATAAGCGCCAAAGATTGGCATGGGCTAGGCAGCATCAGGGACGGGCTATGCGCCACTGGCGTTACACCATGTTCTCTGATGAGTCAAGGTTTTGCCTACGATTCACAGATGGCAGAAAACGTTGTTGGCGTCGGAGCGGGGAGCGATATGCCAGAGCAGCAATTCTTGACCATGATCGATATGGAGAGGGTAGTGTCAGGGTTTGGGGTGGGATTACACATGACAGACGATCAGATTTGGTCATCACTAACGGAGCCATTACTGGTCAGCGATACGTTGACCAAATATTGCGTCCTGTTGTGGCTCCACAATTTTGTATTCCAAGATGATAATGCCAGACCACATCGGGCCCGAATTGTCTCCACTTATCTCCGACAAGAAGGTATCCAGACATTGGACTGGCCCTCTAAGTCCCCAGACCTGTCCCCAATTGAACATCTCTGGGACGTTCTTGGTCGAAGGGTGTACGCCAGGCACCCAGGACCCGCCAACCTGGCCCAGCTTGGTGCAGCTCTCTAAGAGGAACGGCGGGCAATACCACGGGCAACCATCCGGAAATTGATTAACAGCATGCCATCAAGGTGCCGTGAATGTGTTGCCCAACATGGTGGACACACCAGATATTGAACTTGACGCCTAAAATTGATTTAGTGGATATTTCAAGCAGTTTCAAATTCGCTATTATTTCATTAGTTCCCTTATTTCTTGTCGGTAGTATATTTTTCGTCACATCGGCAGTATTTAACACTCTCCCCCTTGAGGAAGAGAAAGTTTCACAGAAACTTTCTGTTACAATCAAAGCAATCATAACATTATAAAATGACATGTAATAATATAAGTAATACGAGGAAAGTCATGCAGAATTACTATGACAAAATGCAGATACATACTTACCGCGTCATCAAGCCATCAAACACTTATATCCCTGGAAAGTGCATCAGCACAAACATTGTCTTTGCGTTATTCGTTAACATTACTCGTTTGTGAATGATATTTACAGAGGGGAGTTTTACGTATTTTATTGTTGATATATATTAGGGATCAGGTCAAACTGAGTTAGATCTGCATGTCCGATGAAAAATCGTCTCGGCAAGCTGCTGAGAGTGGGAAGCGTGTTTTCTTTTGGACCAAATGATACATCTGGCAATTCACGTTCGTGTAAGATATTAGTAAGAGTAACTGAATTAGAGGAGTAACTGAATCTGTTTCTCTCTAAAATTCACGTGGTAATTTTATAAAACCCCTGAACACAACCACATGTTCAAGTTGCAGATCATTTCGGTCTCTATGACTAGATTGTCACTACTGCGCATGGCGCTTTTATTCATCCTTTGTTCAAATTTAGTAAAATCAATAATGTGAAAACATGGGTTTCTACCTTTTAATGAACAAAACAAAATACACATATTTCCCGTCTGCTTCGTGTACCTTATTTGTCTATATATATTAATGTAAACAAATCAATCACAGCATAACCTATTCGATCTTATTTGGGAATCTGGAAAACGCCATTGGGCGTTTAAACAGCATGTTTTCATGGATGTATCTAAACATACCCAGAAGCAAATATTCAGCAGCTAATCTGCAGCAATTGTCAGCCAAATTCCCTCTTCAAAATCTGCACACCATCTTAAAGACGCTCAATATATGGAAAATTTAACTTTCTAAATCACCCTTTCCAATGTATTTTTCCGTGAGTACTTTGCTCTGGAAGCCTAATTTACAAACCTCCACAATACTGCACTTCACGAACAGCCAGCGTTTATGTACAGGTATGTCACACCACCACAACACAAAAAAGATCCAAGATACAGCCTGCACCTGTTCACTGACGTATTCAGTTTCAAAATAGAATCATTTAGTTAAGATAAGAGGAACGACAGCACTATTAATATCACTATGTCATTGATTTATTGGAGGAGGAGTTGCTTCCCATGAGGTCATTCGTCGGAGTCCGCTTTTTGTAAGTGCTCATGTGCCATAGTGAGGGGGCGGTGGGGTAGTTAAGTGGTTCAAGTCACTAGTCTTCGCTAGTCACGCCAAAGACCCTGGTTCGATATTTTTCACATGGGTACAATGTGTGAAGTCCATTTCTGGTATCACACGGCGTGATATTGCTGGAACATTGCTAAATGCGGCGCAAAACTCACTCGCTCCAGAGTGAGGGTGCGGCAAGTCGTTGTGTAGGTCATCGGAAGGATCCGTTTAGTGTGGTCTGAATTTTGAACTTTGGTCTGTCAGCGTAAACCGTCGTCACGTCGGTGCCATTTTCAGCGTCATGTAACTGAAGTGGGAGTCAAACCCAGCACACTCACTAGTAATAAGGGAAGAACATGAGAAAATGCATATGATAATGGATAATGTTTCACATGTTTCCGGTTCAGTGGCTGTGTTTGGCAACTATGGTGAGAGTTGTTGCTGTGGAAGCAGCAAGTCCTCCCACTCGTCCTCGTCCTCCTACCCCATGTTCATCCCCGTCCCCATGTCTCACGGCAGCAGCAGCGGCGGCAGTCACACCAACTTCCTCCCCATTGTCCTCACCACAGCCGGTTAATCTCAAGAGGTAGATAAAAACAGAGTTATAATCACAGTATCAAAGCCTAATTGTAACAGTAACTCTATTATACATAAAAATCGATTAAGCCTCATTACTCATTATATGAGGAAATAAAAACTATGTCTGTATGTCTGAATTTTAATTATGTAAAAACAGTTATCATTGCCTCACTTTTTATCTGTATTTTACAACAATACTCACTCCAAAGTGTTGACAAGACTCTGTTTACCCTCACTGTAAAGCGTTGTATATCTCTGTTGTCTCCGTTTAGGCATGCCAGGATCAGCTGGTTGTTGATTTCTGGTATCGCTGTGATCAAATGACAGCACCGCTTTGCATAAAAATGCGGAAATGAAAAATTCTTTTTTTTCGAGATTACTGCTACTGCTACTTCATGCTGTTGCTTTCATTTTCAGAGGCAAGGTGCACGTGCTCCAATCTATCGACGCTGGAATTACCTGGACAGTTTTCAAGACCTTGAACAACGGAATAAAATGTCAAAATGCAAAATGGTATTTGTTATTTTCACCATACATACAACTGTAGCCGCATGTAGGGAATCGGAAATATATGTTTTCAAAAATTTGGACATTTTGCAGATGAAGTCCTTGGTACCAAGTACTGTAATAATTGTATGGATCTTGTCTGCTATATTCTGCTTTTTAGACTTAAAGTTTTAATTGTCGCTCGTGCCCGTGATCTGAATGTAAGTGTCATGTTTCTCGGCTTTAAACATGCAGTACCTCACTCTGAGTGAGTGAGTGAGTTTGATTTTACGCCGTTTCAGCAATATTCCAGCAACATCACGGCGGAGGACACAAAGACGGGCTTCACGCATTATACCCATGTGGGGAATCGAACCTGAATCATCGGTGTGACGATCCAACGCTTTAATCACCAGGCCTATGGTGACCTGGAAGGGTAACACCCATGAAAGGTCGCCTTGCTTACAGACGGGCTTCTTGGGGCCAGTTTTAAACGACTGAGTGTGAAATTCGTCGCCCAGTACGAAATTCCCTTTTGATGGCAGGTGCTGATTTGAACCTATTGCGTAGGATCATGAATGTAATGAGACGATACCATCGTGGTGTCGTTGATTTTGGTCTACCACGCCCCGGTATCATTGCAACCCCACCTGTTTGACGGTACTTGTCCCACAGGCGTGAAATTACACTTTTTGATTTACCCGACATTCGAGCAACTTTTTTTTTTTCAGTGTAATATCTTTATCAGTCTCGAGAGTGAATTTTGCTGCCATATTACTGAAAGGTAAATATTCAAACTGATTTATCTGATATTGATCACATCACCAGAACACAACCACCCTCAGAAGCGACATGCAAAATGTGTGGCATGAACGTGCTCCACATTTCTTTTTTATTATTCATTCAACTCAGTAGACAGTTACACAAATAAATGATGCAACAGCACAAGTACACAATAAGACAAAAGTTCATATGGATAAAAGTCATACATACTGGATATATGGCAGCAGTGGTGACCATTTTCTGTCAAATGGTAACATTTTATTATTCTTAGTAGCAATAAACTTTTCAGTTTTGAATATATCACCCAGTATTTTTAGAAATGCGTCCAGTGATAACTTGGTGTTTTTAATACTTGATACATGAATGTATTTTTTACCAGCAAGAAGTATATGGTTCATTAAGTCAGTATTATTTCCACCAATTAAGACTGTATATTTTGTCAGGGTAAATGTTTCTGTTGTTTTATTGTCAATATATTCTTTCAGTTTCAACCAGAATGTTTTCACACATTCACATTCCCAATAAATATGTATCAAATTTTCAGACACTAAGTTCCAAAAAGAGCAAAGTTCATCATCAACTAATTTCAATTTCAGTAATTCTTTTTTTGTGTATATAATATTATGAATAAATTTAAATTGAAAGTCAATCAATTTAGTATCTTTTGTGCATCTTCTATAATTTTTAAAAATATGTTCCCATGGGATCACAGTGTCAAAGAGTTGTTGCCATTTTTCACATGTAGAAGGGAAATTTTCGGTACTTATAAGCTTATCATAGAAATATCTTGACCTCTTTGGTGCTGAAAGTAAACATATCAGTGAAGTGCCGAGGTAGTGATTATGAACAATCAATAGATTATTTCTAATAGTATCTTTCCATTTCCTTGGTATATTTGAAAGAACCTGGTAGTAATCAAGAACTGTGCCTTTGATTTTGTACGTTTTCTTAAGTTCATTAAATGACAAAATACCTTGATCATTACACAAGTCTCTTATAGAGTGAATACCCTTAAAATACCAATGTCTTATAATAAAATTACTATTTTGGAATTGATGGTTGAACCAAAGGGGTTCAGATAAGATTTGATTAATATCTGTAAAATCAGTTTTATGTGTTCTATAAAATATTCCCCATGCTGCCAACACATCTTTCCCATAGGGATTAATTATTTTCACATAATTTTCAATGTTGGCTCCAAGCAGAAATATATCCTTGAATGGAAAGTTACTAGGGCTAGTGTTTTTATTTTGGAGATATTTATTTAGTACTGACAGTTTTAATGAGTTTATGAATACCTCTACATTAACCATTCTGAGTCCCCCTTCTTCATATTTTCTAATAAGTGTTGTTCGCTTTATCTTATCGCGCTTATCATTCCAGATGAATTTATAAAATATATCGTTTAATTTATCAATGAATTCCTTTGGAGGATTTGGGAGTGAAGTGAATATATGCACTAATGATGAGAGTGCTAAAGTTTTAATAACCGTTATTTTCCCTATTAATGTCAAATTTCTTTTTCTCCAATTCCCTAGAGTTCTATTAATAATTTCTAGTCTTTTTCTTGTATTAATTACCCAAAGGTTATTCAAGTTAGGATTAAGCTTTATTCCTAGTACATCAAAATCCCCACTGTGCCTTGTGCCAATCAAGCTTAAGATCCTGACATAACATCTTGTTACTACCTGCCATTGAGCCTATCCATATTGCTTTAGTCTTCTCTACGTTTATTCTTAAACCAGACATTTTGTAGAAATTATTTAGGGTGTCAATTGCTATGCTTAAGCTTTCTTCACCTCTATCAAGAAATAATTCAGTATCATTTGCATATTGTCCAATTTTATGTTCAGTATTATTCAACGTCATTCCTTTTATTGCACTGTTGTTACGGATCATTATTCCTAAACTTTCTGCCACTAAAAGGAATATGTAGGGAGAAACCGGGTCACCTTGTCTACAGCCCCTTTCATTGTGAAAAAACTGAGATAGATGACCATTTTGTATAACACAAGATGTAAGATTATTGATTAATATTTTGATCCATTTTTCCATATTGGGTCCAAAGCCAAATTTTCCTTTTGTTAGAATTATAAATTCTTTAGAGACAGTGTCAAAAGCTTTTTCAAAGTCAATAAGTAACAACAGTCCCTTTTTACCCTGTAATTTTGCTTCAAACATAATATCATATAACAGTCTAATGTTCTCACTAATACATCTTCCAGGGATAAACCCTGTCTGAGTTTCATGAATTAGTGTATTCAAAGTTTTTTTAATTCTATTGGCTATACATGTACTGAGTATTTTATACACAGAATTTAGTAGGGAAATTGGGCGCCAGTTTTTTAACAACTGTCTATTTTTGTTAGCTTTTGAATACATGTGATGACGCCTCTTTTGATTGTTGGACTTAACATATTTTGCCTGAACGTTTCTGATATATATCTACAAACCCAAATATGGAGATCTTTCCAGAAAAATTTAAAGAATTCTATTGGGAAACCATCTATTCCTGGGCTTTTGTTATTTTTCATTGATTTAACAGCTTGTGTTATCTCATCTATTGTAATGTCACCCTCAAGAGTTTCAGCTTCAACAGTTGTTAGTTTTGGTGTAATAATATCATTGAATATCTCAATATATTTACTTGCTATTGTACCACCTGATGCATATAAATTTTCATAAAATTTTCTCTGCTCATATAAAATAGCCTTACCATCTGATATTACTTCTCCTTCATCATTAATGACAGTATTCATAAGCTTACTGGTATAATTTCTGTTTTCGAGATGACAGAAATATTTGTTTTTTCTCCTTCCTCGTACCACTGAATTCTATTTCTTATTTGTATACCTCTTATTTCAGCTTCTTTTAATTTTTCAAATTCTAATTTACATTTGGATAGTTCAGCAAGTTTAGTTTCACACACTGGTGGGAAATTTTCTCTGATTTCTTCTTCCATTGCAGAGATTGTTTTTTCTAAATTTTTCATTTTTTCAGTTTTGATTTTTTTTTAGGTAGGAAGAGAATGATATTGTTTTCCCCCTCACTCTCATCAAAAATGTTTCTAAAAACAATGTGTCACTTATTTGAAGTTGTAATTTCGAGCAACTTGACCCTTTCCCATATTTCTCCATTTTGTTTGTTCATTGAGATACTGCCTCGGAGTACGTGTTCAGTTCTATTGCATTAATGATTGCGAGTTTTCCAATACTTTTGCGTGCACGTGCATCACGTGTTAGTCATGCTTCATGTGGACTTTCATTGTCACTGGATGTTGTGTTCGGGTACAACGCTACGGTAACACACCCTTTCACCTCAACGTTTGCTGCATTCAATTTCTCATGGCAGCAATTTCTTAGTTCCATTATTTTTTGTCGATAGTACAGATATATAACATAATTAATGAACGTGAAAAAGTGGAACGGGGTGGCTGAGAACACAATGTACACTGCGGTAGTGATAACTTTTAAGAATGCAGATCTTCCTAAAATATCAATAACAATTAAGACAATATGATGGTAATATAAATGTTAAAACGTGTTCAAGACGAAGTGACTGAAAGCACAATGCGCGACATGTGGGACGTCGAGAAATGAACCAGACCAATCATGATCACTTTTCAAACTTTCCACTTTTCCCGACAAACAAGGGATGAACTTCACCCTGGACAACATAAATTTATGCAGTCAGAAAAGGTCAACGATCAGGGCCATTGGGTCATTCATCTGCCGAATTTTAAAACTTTAGCATAATGGGGCGATATCGGAATAGTGGCGAAAATCAAAACCACTTCACTTACCCGCGTTTTTCTGTTTACTTCTGCCGAAGGTTCGGTTCCTCACATGGGCACTACGTGTGAAGCCCACTACCGCTATCGTTGTGTAAGTTCCAGATAAGGCGCTTAAGACAGTCAAAAATCTTTTTTTTTCAGACTGGAACATGCGCCGAATCCTTGGACAGTGTGTCCATAATGTTTGCATGAATCATAATACCCCCAGACAGTAAAACGGGTCTGTTTCCATCACAATTACACTCCAAAATATAGTCAGTCCCACTGTTGATGTAAAATGGTATGCCAATACAAAGGGACACAACCTTCAATTAGGCTACATGTGATAACCTTAAAAAGATACCTAATGAAAAATAATAATGATATCAATACCCAGTATGTACACGGTAGTCAGATATATTTGTTTGATGTTCTGCTCTTGACAATGGCAATCTCGCACCTTCGGCAGTTTGAAAATACGTGATGTTCCCTTTTAAAACTATTTGCACGTGATGTTCCACGTCTAAATACACTGTTGGAATTTATTGCTATAAATGATAAATATATTTTGGCTCTGCAGGAATAGAAAGATAAGTCAAATATCATCAAAAGTTGCACAGTTATGTCACATTTAATCTTCATAATCGCCCGCAGCGCGTGATGATATCTAATGTGTTTTTACATTAATAATACACGGGTTTTTCATTTACTATTTTTTTCTCTTTTCAGGATAACAAAACATAAGATCATACGATCATAAAACTATTCGATTTTCGTCACATTCAACCCAGCATGTTTATCTGGTTAAACGATATAAAATGTCTTGCGGTTTGATGTGTGGCATTATCACCTGAAAACACTTTGGACACAGCCATGACACGATTCCTCTACATTGTTGTTCTTGGTGGTGAGTATTTGAGCTTCACACTGGCCTTTATTTAACGTTACTGTTTTTAACGTATGTATCCCATCACGTGCGCCCACCCTGACAAAGGAGAACAGGATCGATGTCATTTTCCTCTGGCAAATACATCACAGTGAACGAACGAAACTACGGGTAAAACCAACTGATTTTATCCCAATCACATGCTGTATAGGTTAGTTGCAATGCGTAACCAACCACGGCTATGCCGAACTAAAATAAGTGGCCCCTTTACGTTCATTATAAGCGCACTTCATTGTATCTGACGTACACCTTTATACACTAACGGTCCAAAGAAAACTTTACAATTTTCAAAATGACATATTTGGAATGAAATTTTGTTTCTAGGATAGCAAATCAACGAAAATGCATCGCTAACACACAGCAACGCGTGAAGCGCATTTTTTTTATGTAGAAATGTGAAAATGCGAAAAGATCAAAATTACGTGACTCGTTCAGTATGAACGTGCATGTCGGGTTTAAAAAGGGGTTTGAAGGCCTGCCTGACATTCACTGCAATAGGAAATCACAGAAGAAATGCCACGCCTTACAGCTTCCGAGCAAGAACGAGCCATCGGAATTGTCCAGATCGGGGCTACACATGCCCACATTGCTAGAATCGTCGGTTGCTCTCATGTTGCTTTAATCCAACTCGATGTAACATTTCCGACACAATTCTGACAGAACAAGATCAGGAAGACTCAGAGTTACCACTCTTAACGTAGACCGGTATCTGCGCACCTTACACCTCCTCTCATATGAGAAGCCATTGATTTCTTGAGCAATGTCTTATTATATATTCCACAGACTTCAGTATATGTAGGACTAGTTGGCAGAGTCTGCTCTGATGTGTCTGGAAAGAAAGGAAGTGGGTTTTTGTTATTTTTTTTTCATCTCATAGATCTCATGCCACACAAATCACATCACGAATACAAACAATTCATTCTATATTCGTTAATTCTTTAAATGATACGTTTTAGTTAACAATACCTATTTTAGTAATTTCAGCCATATATTAAAGATAATTAGCTTCACTAAACTTCACTATGAAATGTAACGATCAAGGAGCTTTTATTGTAGTGGCTCGGCCCAATGTGGTGTTTCGTCAATGTCGTCAGACAATACATTCACTTCCTCTTAACAAAAGAGACTCAGATGTCGAGTTTATTTTGTTTCATATGTTCATTACCAGTACTGTGATGTTACGTTTCAAGTGAAAACACAAATCAGTAGAAGTAGTACATTCTACATACCACAGTCAATGCCAACTGTCTCTATCATAGAGAGTTCAATTTCACTGGACTCTGTAGTAGTCTGTCGTACAGACCCTGAAGTATAAATATCCATGAAAGCCCACGCGTCTAGAAAATGTGGCAAGTCTAGATTTGAAAATGAAGAAAGTCTCAGGGCTCTATTTCATTATATTATTATTTTTCACTATGGACGTTTTTTCAGTAAAATATGTTCATTTCAGAGACTAGCTTTTAGTCTAGACTCTGTAGTAGCAATGGTTGATTCTTGAGATCACTCAGAGACAGTTGTAATGTACATACTAGGAAGTCGATTTAGGGAAATCTACTGAAAAATATCCTAAAATGAATTAGCACATGCGAAATGTGTACCAGATACACTGAATACCGTCTGTTTTATGAGAAACAAAACTTAATGCATACAATAAGTGGCTCGAAATATTTCAATTATTTCAATGATCGCCAACGTGTTTTAAGGAAAGTTATCATTTCTTTCGGAATACTCTCATTGTTCACATCCACGTTATAACCTTGATATCAGACTGGCAGCAGTTCCCAAACTGCACTGAATACACGAACTTCTGCACGCTTACAAGAAAATCTGCAGGTTTTCATGGCTGGAACTTGACGTCAGTTGGATCAGGGATAATCTACATCACTCCCTGATTGGATAATGGTGGATTATTGGATTATGCTCAATGCAATGCATTAGTTTCACCTAGAATATAATGGTAAGACCTAACGGGTAAAATGTAACTTACCACAGTCGCTAATTCTTGTTCGGTCGCCATTTTCCCGCCGTTCTTGATTCGGAAATGACGCTCTCGTGTCGAAAATTACCGATTGGGGACCGGAAAAAAACGGAGTTGTAACCGCACCGTACCGTACCGTTCAATTTCCAAACGAGACGAACCGATCGAATTTGCAACCGAAAAGTCGACTATGTCTGTTACATTTGATTTTCGTGCATGAAAACCAGATCGTCTTTTTCCACTCTGAGCGCGTTTTGGACCAAAATAGATTGATTTCCTTCAATTCCTGCTGTTATCTGTTCTGATCTGGAAGGATTTCTTTCCACATTCTCATTCTTGCTTCCGTTGGTTAGGGGGCCTGAGAACTAAGACTACTTTTCATTCCGATCATTTCATTTTTATATTTGTAAAGTTTCCTTTGGCATTATCTCATCTTCGACCGTTCGGTGAAGTTTGGTAGAATGGAAGCATTGTTGCTACCAAGGTACTGCCATTTGCGATATTCCACAAGCACTGAGCCTCGGATGCTGATATTTCTGTACTTCATCCCAGGCATCTCTAACACTACTGGGCCCCTCATATGGACTAAGGCCTTTTACCTCAACGTCTTTGCAGAAAAGGCTTAGTAGACAAAACACTGTAGTGAAGTCCTAGACATCATTCGGGAAAATACCATCCGCATAATGGCGATTTGACCAACCCAGGGTGCTAATCCAACTCCATCCAACTTAACTGATGTCCTCCACAGAATGATATCTTAATCCAAACAGAGGTTTTCAAGTGACATGTGATACACATCCTTAATGCAGCATACATCCGTACTTACCCATGCTTAAAGATTGAATGACCGCTTCAAGCAAATAACAATTCCACTTTCAAACTGTTGATCATTACCTGCTTTCTTTCAGTGGCTCTGTTGGTCCACCACGGCCATAGCTGCTGCTGCAGGAGAACTCGCATCTCACATACTACAGTCACTAAACCCTTCCCCCCTCCTCTTCCATTCCCTCCGCCAATCGCTGCACCTTTCCCAAGCTTCCTCCCCACTGTCATCACAACGCTCGGGTGAACCAGGGTAAGTAGTTACAGTTGTATGTTCAACTAGGAACATGATGGTCCATGTTTTTTTTGTTTTTTTAAAACCACCGATCCCTTCGACATTTGGTAAGAAAAGGTCGCCGACCCAAATACACACATACATATATATAGGTTAAACAGATTGGTTGTGTAGTTGATTGCCTGTTATCGTCCCTCTGTGTTCATTATATCGATCACTTGATCACCAGACTCGAAGAGTTATATGTCAGTGTCATAAACTATTCCTAACATCAGAACCACGTAGTTTTATTTTCTACTACTTCATACATACATTTGACAAGACAGTTGTCACTGACCACTGATCTACCAAGAAAGTGACTCATTGTTCACGGTGCAGTTGATCATCAGTTATAGTAATCACAGCCTAGGTCACGGCTCGGTGCGTCTAGGCATCGTTGTGCGTTGCAAAACATTGTGACGTCATGGCTTAGTAATTATACGACGTCACAATCAAATGACGCATCTAATCTGTTATTGAAATTTGTGTTAAATTAGCGAACGACGATAAAGAGATAGAGCCCCCTGCTTATAACTATGAATAATTAAATTTTCATTGTGTTCATTAAAATTCTGGCAATCTGATTGGTTAACTGGGAACATTTCTTTTGAGTTCGTTTCCCAATGAATCTGAAAAAAATAAGCCACGCCCACCGAACCGGACTACTTTCGGACCTGAGGAATGTCGGGGAATACCTTTACACAGCGAGGGAATTCCCTTGCACTCGGGTACCTTAATGAACTGTGGGTAAACATTGAAGTGATACATTGTCATTAACATAAAACAAAAATTGAGAAAGTGAAATCCCAAATATGACATATGTTGCATAAAACAAACAACTCAAAATTATCCGTGAACGTTAATAACGTTGCAACGCCTCGACAAGAGCATGCACACGTTGGAACATCAGTTCATGGCATAGCAATCCCAGTCACATCACACCCTCTTTCTACTTGCGCAAATACTACAGTCTCAGTTCCACTAGCTTCATATCATCGGGCTTCATTTACAATTCTCACTTTTCAAACTGTCTCTTTCAGTTCGCAGGTAGTAATTCAAACGTTTGAACTTGAAACTTTGCCGATACCGGGACGCGTCACGTTGAGTTGTTCCACTCTGATTCGCCGACCGATGTTAGCTTGGTTGATTGACAGCTGTTTGGAGATACTCTATGCTGATTGGCTAATGGTTTGATAGGCGTGTCATTTTATGTAAATGAGTCACCTGAGTCATGTCACGCCATTACCGAATTCTTACACCGAAAATGTTAATCGGTGGTAACAAAGATATCTGTTTCGATGAATTTGATTATGTTTAAAGAAAATATTGTTGACAGAGTATAGTATTTGTTGCTGAATTTAATTATAAGGATTGACTGTGTATTTCTTTCGTTGCATTGAAGTATGAAACTAAAACACCTAAACACCTTGGTTTTTAGTCTCATACTTCAATGCAACGAAAGAAATACACAGTCAATCCTTAAATAAATGATGTTTTCTTTTTGAATATGTGTGTTTATGTATTTATTTACAGTGCCCGGAACAGAGATACAGCTCGCCTGATATGGACTTCAGTCATCATATTTCCTTCATGTAGTATGTAGTATATATGTGATGAAATAAATCCCGTTGACAAATACATGAATATTTAGTTTCCCTTTCGCCATTACTGCGTTTGCACTTCTTTGGAAACTAAAACAGTCGCGTGTGCTATATGTAGCATACAAGAAAGCGAAATATAATGTTGTCTATTAAAGGCATTTGATTGAAATCACAACAGACGCAAACAACGTATGACAGGTATACAGCGCTGAATGTACGACCTGCTTACATCACACATCTCAGACAGCCATCGAGAGTATACTGTGGGTCAAGATGGCTCCAATACTGAATAAAACATACCGAAAGATTGCATAAAGTCTTTTCGAAATATCACAGTCCCTTTTATTCATTATTGATGAGTTCTATTTGTATGTTATGAGTTTATACCTTAAGCATGTTGAGAGATGCACATCCAGACGGAAACGAACGAGTTTGTAACCATTGTATAGCCATTTTCCACCAACCAAACATCTATCGCTTACAGTGTGTCGTATTCAGGCCACTTAATCAGCATATACGTGTTATCTGGACATGAGTAGAAACGATGCATTGCGTGATCACCTGACCACCCCCTGACACTATCATCACAAGAATTAGGAGTAAAACCTTTCTAAATCGACATCCTTACAGGTGTGGAAACAGCAAGGAAAAATCAAATCTTTGGAAGGCATTTAGAAGTGGAATGCATAAGAAATGTAAAATATATGGATGTTAGCCTCTTTGTTTAACACGTTTCGGAGTGCATGCTTTCTCCTTCATCGGGTGAATAGCAGGCATTATCAAAGAAGTATATATGCATGACAGAGGCACTGCAAAGAACACATCTTTAACGTTGAGGAATGAAAATATAATACAAACATGAGGGCAGGTCCTTGATACTGCCGCCTAGTCACCTGATGAAAGAGTCAGCATACGCTTCAAAACGTCTTGACATTCACAATAAAGAAGTTGACATTGATTTGTTTTGCGTTTCCAAATCGGATTTGTACATGTTGAGAAAACAACTCAAATATTGTAATAGCTTTTCAGCATTTTATTCCTTCGTATCAAGATCATATAAACCACGCAGGCAATGTCGACTTTCGGTGGATGCATTGCAGTTGACACAAAAATATTCGTGTAGTTTGATACAGGGAGAGGCACATTCAACTGAAACAAAATAGTTACACAGGTTGTAATCTTTTGCATTTGAAATAGCTGCGTTGATAGAGAGTTGTAATCGTCAGCGGATCCCAACACGGCTAAGGGGCGTAAGTCGCATTATGTAGTGAGGTTAATGTAATGTTTAGAGAATCTGATGAAAAACAAATTATGGATACATTTATGGATAGGTTTATGGATGTTATCATGCCATTGTTACAACAAAACTGTCAATTATTATCCCTGTTACACACCTCTTGAGATTAACCGGCTGTGGTGAGGACGATGGGGAGGAAGTTGGTGTGACTGCCGCCGCCGCTGCTGCCGTGAGACATGGGGACGGGGATGAACATGGGGTAGGAGGACGAGGACGAGTGGGAGGACTTGCTGCTTCCACAGCAACAACTCTCAACGTAGTTACCAAACACAGCCACTGAAACAGGCATATGTTGAAAATAACGTAGTTTCATTGTAATTACATTTACATAATTTTGGTTTTCGTTGCTCCCTTCTGAGTGCGTGAGTGAGTTAGTGAGTGAGTGAGTTAAGTATCACAGCTGGGTCTGATGTACATGTACCCATGTGGGCAATAGACCACTGGTCTTCGGCGTGATGACGGAACGTTTTAACCACTTGGGTAACTCACCGCCCCTGTCCTCTGGCGGATGAAGAAGAACACTATACTGAACTATACATCACGGCATTGTTACCTTATACACGCGAGAAAAAACAAACAAACAAACAAGCAAACAAAAAGAAACTTTCGAGAAACTGTACAATAATAATGGATCTAGGATCATATTTTGGTACACAATATTCGGATCCTAGCACATTTGAAAGTATGCCATTTCTATGCAGATATTTGGCCACTGGAGTAAGTGCGTTTGTATAAAGCGCATCTAAGTACGGAGAACCTGTAGCGCAAATAGAGTTCCCCCAACTTGAAGAGAGAATTATGACCAGTCTTCCATGTCACTTGTCTCTCTGATCTATTGCACAACGCAATTTGCGCTACTGTTTGCCAGCGATCTATGACCCCAAAACGAAACATGCTTTCATTTCTTTCATCTTAAAACCAAAAACGCAGCTCGCTTCGATCGCACAGAGAAAGACTGGTAATTTGCCTCCCTGTTGCGCAACACGTAACTGCGCTACAGTGTGCCTTTGATCTGAGAACCGATCGGTCTACTATTGCATTTTGACTCAATGATATCAGCAGATCAGAAAGACTTCGTCGCATTTATTTAAAAAAAAAAATAAGTACTCACCACACAGGACAAAGATGTAGAGGAATCTTGCCATTGTAAACGTTAATCCAAGTTTTTACTGATGTCTAAACGCCATCTAGATACCATTATATATCTTGTTAAACATGACCACAGAGAGACATGTGACAAACTCGAGGAAAACCATATCTAGTTTAATTGGAGGGGTGTACGTTTAAGCCATTGTTTAACGGAAAAGTACACGAAAAACCGACACAATGATCAAATACGCCACACAGTGCTCCAACTGTTCGACACAGCAGGGCGAATGTGAAATTCGACATAAACGTTAAAGGCACGTATGGCCGTGTGTAGTGAGTTGGTACCACGTGGTGTGAAGGTGCCTGTAGGTAGTACGTTGATGGTTTGACTGACAGATGAAGATGGCCATGCGATCACGTGAACTACAGTTACTCCTGTGACATTGGGAATAGTAATGTTCACCTATCACGGGTAGGCTTGATGTTTCATGGACACTGGGGTTTGTAACTTTGTAACCTCATCAGTCATAGCAAACACTTTGTGGTGGCATATTTTGGTAGAGTAAAAACAAAAGTTTGCAGAAATTATTTATTTATTTTATAGCAGTTATATTCACTGTGCAACAATGTTTAAAGAGTAATACATTGTACCTGTGATATTCAGTGATAGGCAGTGATGTGCTATATTATGACATAAGATCTGGAAAGTACAGCAGAGTGCTTCTTGTCCTATATGCACGCTCTCTCTCTCAAACCGTACTCACACACATGCACACATACATATGTACTTGGACAGGAACAAAACATAACAAAACATACAAGAGCGTGTGCGTTTCATACAGTTTAAGATTACGTAGAGGAACCGAGCTTAGTACTCAGTGGGATTGTTGCAATCCAAGCTTCGACAAAACTGTTTTAAGGTGTGTTTTCCAGCTAACCATTTTAATAGATGTAATAAATCAAAGCTGATCTCAACAGGATCCGTTGTGCGATTCTAAGTATATACAATAGTCTATAATAATAAGCATGAATTCAAAATTTCAACCAGACCACGGGCCTGTAAAACTTGCCAGCACTGATCAGAACTTGCAAGCACTGATCAAAACTTGCCAGCACTGATCAAAACTTGCCTGCCCACAACTCATCTTCGTGTACAAGTCTAAACATTAACCCAACCGCCGGGCAGTTGAGTTTGGGAATCTGGTAGTCCGAGTTGAAAATATGGTGCCCCAGGCGGTCAGGCAGGCAGGATAAGTTTATGAATCACCATCGATAACTCGTACCACGTGTTTGTGAAATACACGCGGTTCCACGACTTACACAACTAAAATGATGAAGTAATGACTCCAAATCGATATTTTTGTCAGTTCCATTTATTTCATCATATATCAAAATTTAGTGACGTCAGTCTGTGTCCGTGGTATGTCACCTCTGTTTCCCACTGTAGAAAGTAAAGGATTTTGTTAGGAAAGCATCATACATGGATCAGTGATACAGACGTATGTTAGAGATACTCTTTGTACAAATACGGAGGAAAGGTCACCTCACATTAAAGCATTGTTGATACTAAATCATGATGCCTTTCTTTTCTCCCTGGATTAGACATTAACTCAGCCAACAGAAGTAGTAATCACTGAATGCACATTCTTGCTAAGGTTTTAAGGGTTTTTCAGCTTTAAAATGGAGGCCTGTAAAATTGAGTCTGAATGAGACAATCCAGTGATTAACGTCATGAGCATCGACATAGGCAACTGTTGTTATACAGACAACATCCAAGTCGGCGGGTGGGACCACCCGATCTTGTTAGTTGCCACTTGCGACAAGCATAGGATTTTGAGTGAGTGATTGATTGATTGATTGATTGAGTGAGTGAGTGAGTGAGTGAGTGAGTGAGTGAGTGAGTGAGTGAGTGAGTGTGGCTTTACGTCTTTTTTCAGCAATATTCCAGCAATATCACGGCGGGAACACCAGAAATGAGCACACTGTACCCATATAGGGAATCGAATCCGGGTGTTCGCCACTGTTCGGTGTGACGAGCGCACGCTTTAACCATTAGGCCACCCCACCACCCAAGAGGTTTTTTAGATCAAATCTTCACCTGAAGACCAAATAATCAAAACGGTAAAATGTTTGTTATCGTGCATGAAAAAGTAAATGTTAGAACTCGATCACCACCATTTCAGTATTCAGTACGTTGTCTAGCCTGTCTAAGGTCTTTGATCATGTTCACGTACACAGAGATACTCACAGTGTTTCATCCCAGCGTGGTGAGGATGGTGGGGAGGAAGCTAGAGGTGGGTGGGGCCGCTGGCTGAGGCACGGGGACAGGGATGGGGATGGGGTAGCTGGATGAGGACGTGTGTGAAATGTGGCTTCCCCCGCAGCTACAGCTCTCTCCGTAGTGGACAAAAAGAACCACTGAAACAGAAATAACAAGTTTGTATGTATGGAGATGCGGAATTGTTATTGATAGAAGCGCTCGTAAAATCCCAACGATCAGTTACAGGGGGTAACAGCAATTATACCACTACATTCACCATTCATTGTGTGACTTATAAATCCTGTAAATATCTTCAGTAAGAGTCAAATACTCACCACAAAGTAGAATAGAGAAGATCAAACGAGTCATCGTCGTTTCGAAAGGTATCTCAAATAATGATGCCACGTGCACAATTTGGTATTTTATATTGTTGAAGAATGTAAACATGCTGGGTTAGATATGACGAAAACGGAAAATTATTTCGTAAAATATCTCTTCAAATAAACTCCATTTAACTGAAATAATGAAAAAAACATTATACGGCATATGGTTAATGTGATTAATAATTCGATATCATCACGTGCTGCGGGTGATTACGGGGATTAACTGACAGGATTAGATAACAATTGACGTAATTAAAATCATCTTCCCACAGCCACCATGCTCAACAGATCTGGACCCTGTACTTTAACGTGGAACATCACGTGCTGATGGTTATAATTAGGTGCATCACGTTGGTTCAAACTGTGTGGAAGATGGAAGCGTGTGCTGATATGAACGGCTCCGCAAAACATCAAAAGAGCATGTTTTACTTTCATGTCGTTTTGTCTATGGAATATACAAATACGTTTTCGTTGTAAACAGTTTTATCAGTGTCATCAGATACACGAAAAGTAAGCATGATCCTTGCGGTGTGGTTAAAATAAGGAGGTATCACACGGGGCATTCATTCGTGGTTTTATGCTCCATACGTTGTACGGCACGGGACATTGTAAAAGTACTGAAACAATTTGAAAATCGATAGCAGATATATGAGAATATGTCAGCTCGTGATGCGTCGCGTGACAGTAACTGACAATATGCTGCATTTTGCTTCATAGTAAGATATATTAACGGGTGTATTCTCTCGTTCAAAGGGGTTTTTTTTCAATACTAGGCGGGGTACTACAAGGGGGATAATCTGTCAAGATCTGTCTGATCTCAGCGTACATCAGTCAGACAAGTCATTTTACATGAACAAGGGGCGTCTATTGCAGGAAACCGAACCTGGAACCAAGGTACATATATGGAAATATACTGAGCAGCAAAAGAAACACAACTCTGGCTTTTTGTCAAGTTTGTAAATAGACGACATAAAACATGAACGCTTACTTTTATAAGCTTTCATTTTTTTCGAAACTTGCGTTTCTTTTTCTGTTGACTTTATACATGTAGAAATGGTGTCACAGGCACAGATGTATGGCAGATCTATATTTCTTCTGATTATTGTTAAACAAGACATTTTGTAATAATATATATTGCATCATACCATTACATATGTGTAAAAGTGCAAAGGAAACACCGTCCTCACCATGCTTGGGTGAACCAGGGTGAGTCGTTATACCTGTATATTCATCGTGTCATGTTGCTCGAATGATGGGTTAATCAAAAAGTGTAATTTCACACCTGTGGGACAAGTACCGTCAAACAGGTGGGGTTGGAATGATACCGGGGCGTGGTAGACCAAAATCAATGTCACCACGACAGGATCGTCTCATTACATTCATGACCCTACGCAGTAGGTTCAAATCAGCACCTGCCATCAATAGGAAATTCCGTACACTCACTGGGCGACGAATTTCACACTCAACCGTTTAAAACTGGCCCCATCAAGCCCGTCTGTAAGCAAGGCGGTGTTTCAAGGGTGATGTCTTTACAGCTCACCATAGGCGCCAAAGGTTGGCATGGGCTAGACAGCACCAGGGACGGGCTTTGCGCCACTGGAGTTACACTAAGTTCTCAAATGAGTCAAAGTTTTGCCTCAGATTCACAGATGGCAGAAAACGTTGTTGGCGCCGCAGCGGTGAACAATATGCCAGAGCGGCAATTATTGTCCGTGATCGATATGGGGGTGGTAGTGTCATGGTGTGGGGTGCACGTACATATGACAGGTGTTTAGATCTGGTCATCGTTAATGGATCCTTGACTGGTCAGCGATACGTTCACGAAATTTTGCGTCCTGTCGTGGCTCCACTGGCAAGAATCATCGGCAGGAATTTGTAATTCCAAGATGATAATGCCAGACCACATCGGGCCCATATTGTCACCGCTTATCTCCGACGAGAGGGCATACAGACATTTGACTGGCCCTCTAAGTTCCAAGACCTGTCCCCAACTGAACGTCTATGGGACATTATCGGTCGAAGGGTGTACGCCAGGGACCCCGCACCCGTCAACCTGGCCCAAATTGTGCATCTCTTCAGGAGGAATGGCGGCCAGTACCACGGGCAACCATCCGGAAATTAAGCAACAGTATGCCATCAAGGTGTCGTGAATGTGTTGCGAACATGGTGGACACACCAGATATTGAACTTGACGCTTTGACTTAGTGGGCATTCAGAGCAATTCACATTCACTGTCATTTCCATCAGGTTCCTTATTTTATGTCGTTAATATATATTAAAAACGCAGATCTTGGGCAATCGTCGTGAGTGCACTAAGTGTAAAGATGGTTACGATACTGATTATGGCTGAAGATTGCATGTTGTCCCTGGTTCCTTTCGGGATATTGTTGTCCTTTTGTCATTATTTTCATTACTGATGTGTTCTATTGTGTGTGTTCCAGCACGGTGAGCACCACAAAAGGGGTTTCACACATTGTACACATGTGGGTGACTGAACCTGGGTTTTCGGCGTGGCGCTTTAACCACGAGGCTACCCCACCGTCCCGTCTACACTGTAACTTTAATATTTCAGACATATACCCAAAACAAAATATCTGTCTAATAATGTTTATTAAACCACGTATTCAGCACACACATTTAATCTGGACATATTTAGAGAGGGTATCATTTTGATCACCCGAACATCCCCTGATGCTATCTTTATGACAAGCATTAGGAGTAAAGGACTTTCTGTATCTATATCCTCACAGCTACGGAAACAGCGAGGGAAATGGTCCGTGGTTCACGAATTCATTTGTTATTAAAATTACCAATGGCATATTAAAAGTGGTAAAATAAAACAAATATCGTGATGGCTTTTTATTGCTTTATTCCGTCTTATCAAGATTTTGTTAACGGACAATGCCTTGTCTATTTCTCCACGTTGGTACAGAGCAGCTGCTGTCTGAAACATACGTAATTTAGTGTGACACTGGCTGAATCACAATCTGTTGAAACATTTAAACAACCCAGATCGTCATTTCTGTTGTAACAACAACGAAGAAGACTTCTGATGGAGAACTGATTTCTGAGCAAATCTGGGACTCAAAAATTAGGGGATCCTGTCACGAACAAGGGACATAACTCTTCACAGTTTGCAATGAGCTTTATGTGATATGGAATGATATCTTATGAAAAGATTTATGGATAAATTTATGGAATTTTTTACGGATGTTAGCATGCCTTTATTACAACAGTACACATGCAAAATACCGGATACCTACCAGCCATATTGTTTAATTTCAACATCACGCTAATCCTTAACCTTACCTTAACATTAACCCTAGCCGTAAACCTGACCCAAACCCTAACCTAACGCCCTTGCTTTCAAAGATGGCGAAAGGTATCCGGTATTCTGTAGTCTTACTACAACAACGCTGTCAAAAATTAACCCTGTTACACACCTCATGAAATTAACCGGTTGTGGTGAGGACGATGGGGAGGAAGTTGGTGTGACTGCCGCCGCTGCTGCTGCCGTGAGACATGGGGACGGGGATGAACATTGGGTAGGAGGACGAGGACGAGTGGGAGGACTTGCTGCTTCCACAGCAACAACTTTCACCATAGTTGCCAAACACAGCCACTGAAACAAACATATGTGCACAAAAGGCTTTAAGTTATTATCATCGCCATTTACCCTGATCCCTTATTGGTGAGGCGAGCTTATAATTATTTTGAACAGTTGCGAGCATTACTATTGTACAAGCTCGAAAAACCTGAACGAGAACATACATAATAGCACTGGAATAATCGGGAACACAATCTTAGGATCATTGCACTTTTAATCTATACATTTTTCACACTAATACCCACATATTTTCACAATGGTATAAGGGCTTGAATGAAGTTAGCAAACAACCAAACACGAAACGCCGTTTTTCTGACCAATGTTTTGAATCGTGTAATAATGTGATCAAATAAGAAACATTTACTAGTTTACTCACCACACAGGACAAAAATATAGAGGAATCTTGCCATTGTTGATTCTAGTTTTTACCGATGTACCAATGTCTTCTAGATACCATTATATAGGTTGTCTCAATCTTGACCACCGAGAGACGTGTGACAAAACTTGATAAAAGACATGTATAGTATAAGTGGAAGTGAATATTTAACAGAAAGTACACGAAAAACCGACACAATGATCCTGGACGCTACAGTCTTCCAACTGTTCGACACAGCAGGACGAATGTGAAATTCGACAAAAGCATTGAAAGCACACATTATGTGTAAAGATGGCTAAAAAGTTGGTACCACGTGGAGTGAAGAATGCCTGAACCATGTTAGTGTGACTGACAGCTGACGACCACTTGACCACAAGACCTGTCGGTGCTCTACTAACATTGAACACAGTAAAGTCCACATAGACGGACATGTTTCAGGTTTCATGGACGAGTGAGCCGAGGACATTGTAACACAGTGAATAATCATAGCTCCAGTCAGTAAAGCTGTCTATAGTGGAGTTAAGGAAGTTGTCAAGTCAAGCATCTATGACGGTGTCTCTTGATACAAGAAAACTATGCGTCTGGATGGTTTGGACCCATTGTGATTTTTAATGTTGTGTAAGCTTGTTTTAATCATGTACGTGATAACACACTTTTCCTTGATAGTGTTCCTGATATTAGATAGCCGGATGCACATTTTATTCATCATTTACGCCAACTGGCTAATACCATGTCTCACTGGGACATATTAAACACTGCATGAATCGTGATACTGGGGCACATTTCTTTCACGTTAAACACTTTGTTTGGAGTAATGACGCTCGGTAAAGTTTTTCGTTAACAAACAAATAATGGTAGAACAGTTGTTGGCAAAAAACAAGACGGAAATTAGAAGAAAATGACTACCATCTAACTGGGAAAACACAACACATCCACTGTGCTCTGAGAGTAGATATATGTTACTTTTCCGACCGTGAATACAACGCTTGCTATATGAAATCGGTTAAGAATTTCTTACAGGAATTTCTTCATACCGAGCCTGTACTCTCAGTGAGATTGTCGCAGTTCGAAAAAATGCTACACTTGAAAGGGTAATGGGTCTTTCTACAAAGAAAAGTTTGAAAGATTAAGGTGTACCCACTAAACATTTATGTTGGACATATCCATAGAAGTGATTACTTTCTCAATCCTGTCACGAACAAGGGGCATAACTCTTCACATTTTGCAATGAGCTTTATGTGATATGGAGTGATTATGTGATATGGAATCAGATCTTATGAAAAGATTTATGGATAAAGTTATGGAACTTTTTTACGGACGTTAACATGCCTTTATTACAACATCAGTACACATTC
Source organism: Haliotis asinina (assembly GCF_037392515.1). Classification (NCBI taxonomy): domain Eukaryota; kingdom Metazoa; phylum Mollusca; class Gastropoda; order Lepetellida; family Haliotidae; genus Haliotis; species Haliotis asinina. The sequence continues at coordinate 9,463,914 of NC_090295.1, read as the reverse complement.
AAAATATCCACTAAACATTTATGTTGAACATATCCATAGAAGTGATTACTTTCTCAATATCATACATGAACATTTCATACATGTATAATAGCTGGAGTATACATGTATAATAGCCGGAGTATATATGTATAATAGCTGGAGTATACATGTATAATAGCCGGAGTATACATGTATAATAGCCGGAGTATACATGTATAATAGCTGGAGTATACGTGTATAATAGCCGGAGTATACGTGTATAATAGCTGGAGTATACATGTATAATAGCCGGAGCATACATGTATAATAGCCGGAGTATACATGTATAATAGCTGGAGTATACATGTATAATAGCCGGAGTATACATGTATAATAGCCGGAGTATATATGTATAATAGCCGGAGTATACATGTATAATAGCCGGAGTATATATGTATAATAGCCGGAGTATACATGTATAATAGCCGGAGTATGCATGTATAATAGCTGGAGTATGCATGTATATTAGCCGGAGTATACATGTATAATAGCTGGAGTATACATGTATAATGGCCGGAGTATACATGCATAATAGCCGGAGTATGCATGTATATTAGCCGGAGTATACATGTATAATAGCTGGAGTATACATGTATAATAGCTGGAGTTTATGAATTAACATCAATGACTTGGTTGACACATGTCATCAGTTCCCAATTGCGCAGATCGATGCTCGTGTTGTTGGTCACTGGATTGTCTGGTCCAGACTTGATTATTTACAGACCGCCGCCATATAGCTGGAATATTGGTGAGTGCGGCGTAAAACTAAACTCACTCACTCTCTCATGTCCGGAGCTTTTTTGCTCCACACATAGGTGGATCTGAAGCACGAGGCTATAGCTGAAATGGTGGAGCAATAAGTTAATAAAAGAAAACGGCATATCGATATATTTCGTCAATTCCGTTTATTTCATCATATAACAAAACATAGCGACGTAAATCTGTGTCCCTTGTCTCTCACCCCTATTTCTCACTGCAAAACAAAATAATAAAGCATCTTTTGGAACCATCACACGTGTTGCAAAAATATGGAGGGTATGTTCGTTCACATGAAACTATTGTTAAAGACTAAATGATGCGTGGATTAGACATTTGTTCAGCATTGTTTCAGCTTTATAGTGGAGGTCAAACCTGTCCTAGACACTCCATCATGGGTATCATTGCTATGTAGATGACATCCAGCCACGTCAGTGAGTCTGATCACCAACACCGTCAGTTGCCTCTCACGACAAGCGCCTGTTTCTGATGACCTGAGTCGGTGTGATAGCATAGTGGTTAAAGCGATCGCTCGTCATGATCCGGGTGCGATTCCCCGGACGGTGCAGTCTGTGCCCCCCGTCGTGATATTGCTGGAATATTGCTAACATCGGCATACTCACTCACTCACCCTGATGAGCACATCTTGCCCAAGTAGGGCTGTAAGTTCTTGCTAGAAGACACACCAATGAAACAGTAGTTAAAATTATTTGTTATCGTGCATGAAGAAAAAAGTAAATTTTGCAACTCGATCACCACCATTTCAGTATTCAGTGCGTTGTCTAGCCTGTTAAAGGTCTTTGATCATGTTCACGTACACAGAAATACTCACAGTGTTTCATCCCAGCGTGGTGAGGATGGTGGGGAGGAAGCTGGAGGTGGGTGGGGCCGCTGGCTGAGGCACGGGGACAGGGATAGGGATGGGGTAGCTGGATGAGGATGTGTGTGAAATGTGGGTTCCCCCGCAGCTACAGCTCTCACCGTAGTGGACAAACAGAGCCACTGAAAAAAGACAAAAGTTAGTTGGAAGAGGGATGTGGAATTTTTCTTGCAAGAAGTTCTCGTAAAATCTCTAGCAACCAATGACGGGAGGTTTCCGCTACAATAATACTAGCTATAGTGTAATCATCACTAATGTAACTTGCAATTTAGTCGTTAGATAGGACACAGTCAAATTGTATATTTAGATTTAACTCCCCTGTTCCTTCACTCCGTTGAACCGGAAGCTGGCGGGAGTAATAGCGTGAGGAACGACCTGATATAACACGATTGCCGCTTAAAATGTTATATAAAATATATTTAACGAGAGTAATTATTAGAATATGGGGTTGGAAAACCAGAGGAGCACAACCAAATGACGGAATGGTTGTGTAGCTTTGATGGTAGCGATATTTTATTTGGATATGAAATATATTTTTCGAACCGAAGCGAGGGAAGAACGTTGCCAACATTTGCTCGCGTCGCCCGCGTATAAGAAGACTGGTCATTTTATTTTTTTTTTGCGCAAGCCTATTTGTTTGCCTGCGGATGCTGTGAGCGTTGATACATCAAGACGCAATACCTGACTTGGACCAGTCCAGTTACTTTTGCAGAAAGATCTGCATTACAACTATGTGCTACTATCGATCGATCCCTTGATCGATGCTTCTTTGTATGAGGAGACAATAATTGTGAGAATGGCTACATGTGCACTGATTATATAAACACGGTTTGGTCTTCTCAATGCCTAGCTCCGATGACCACGCTCATACAGTGAATGTATAGAAAGATATAGACTGGTTCCCCTGCCCTATTCCGCGCTGCGCTATAGTGTAGCCAGCTTGCTGAGCGTAGCATAGGCAGAGTGCCAGTCTACGAAAGATATCGAGATACTCGCTCCTCTGTCAGCAATGAGATCAGCTGACACCTGAGGTACCTGTGTTTAAGATACCTACAAACATCTCCAATATGTGCCAAATACTCACCAAAAACTACGACAGAGTAGATCAAACGTGCCATCGTTGTTTCCAAAGTTATCTCCAATGTTGATGCCACTCTTGTAACAATTGGTTATTTTATACTTTTCAAGAATGATAGCCTGCTAAGTTAGATATGACGAAATGAGGAAACTAAACCCTTCAAAATGTTTCCTTCAAATAGAAATATTTATAAAATATATATGAAGATGTGTTATTCATGTGATTAGTAATTCGATATCATCACGAGTTGCAAACGTTTATGGGGACAGGATTAGATAACAACAGACGTAATTAAAATAATCTTGCCAAAGTAATCATGTTCAACAGATCTAGACTCTGTTCTTTTACGTGGAACATCACGTGCAACTTGTTATAATTAGGTGCGTCACGTTGGTTCAAACTGTGTTGAAGATGGAAGTCTGTGCTGATATGAACGACTCAGTAAGACATCAAACACACATGTTTTACTTTCATGTAGTTTGGTGTAAAATTCTCGAAAATACTGATTTACGCATTTATACATCTTTTTCACAGATACGGGGCACGTGAAGTAAGCACGACCCTTGTCATGTGGTTAAATGTTGCAGCAGAATCACGACGGATATACGCACGTGGGTCAAGGCGCATTACGTTTTGTGTCAGACCTGAGAAAAACTGGCCTTCAGTAACCCATGTGTGCCACAAAAGGCGACTATACTTGTCGTAAGACGCGACTGACAGGACCGGATGGTCAGGCTCGCTGACTTGGCAGACACAATAATTCATGTCATCGTGTCCCATTTACGTAGATCGATGCTCATGCTATTGGCCACAGGAATTGGAACATGGCGGTGTTAAACAACAAAAGAACAACACGAAGCACAGCGGGTTAGATGCGCGTGACTGCAAAATACTCGTGGTTTGTAATATTGTTTTGGGACACCACGTTAAGATGTGACACTGGGAGATAACCCTTGGAAAAACGACCCGTGAAGGTCAGGGGTAGAACAGGCCTTTAGCAACCCGTAAAAGGCGACTATGCTTGTCTTAAGAGTCGACTAACGGGATCGGGTGGTCAGGCTCGCTGGCTTGGTTGACACATGTCATCGGCTTCCAATTGTGCAGGTGCGCATGTTGTTGATCACTGGATTGTCTGGTCCAGACTCGATTATTTACAAACCGTGGTCATATAACTGGAATATTGGTGAAGCGGTGTAAAACTAAACTCACTCACTTTGGAAAAACGCCACGCTAGATGATGTGACCATAACAGGAAAAGCGTAATCACACGATGTTCTCAAAAAGTGCAACAATATGCTTTTGGAGCATCATGTAGGTGTGATTGACACCTGGAAATGAGAACGTGTCTGCCTGCTGAGTTTGACGACAGGAAGTTCAACCACAGATGTAACGGTCACCGTACATTCACGTCGCGCTACCAAATTCTAGCCCGATTATTATGAGTGATTGATGGTTATTCTCCGCTTCCAGAAATATTTCAGTAATTCCTGATACCAGAAATGGGTCTCATGTGGGGACATCGAAAGCGGTTCTCCGACGAACGCTGTAGCCACTGGGCCACCCTACCATGAGTGGTACAAATGTTGACAAATGAACATTGATTTTGTAGAATGAAGATCGTATTAAGTAAATCGTACGTTTTATTGGGCAACATTATAGGATTATTATGCAATGTGTGAGTTTAGTTTTACTTCCCTTTTAGTTTTAGCGGCGGGGGACTCCAGAAATGGGTCTCACACATTGTAACCATGTGGAGAATCGAACCCGGACCTTCATCGTATCGTGCGAACGCCTTAAGCAGTGGGTTACCCCGTCGCAAGCTGTAATATGTTAATAAACGAACTGGATCATGCAAACAATGGCGGAGAGTGTTAGTCACAAGTCACGATATCGATATCTCAAGGAATTTTCAGACAGGAAAGCTATGCTGTATTGCCATTTCTAGCTAATCATTCAGACGTCTCTCTTAATAACATGTCTTGGGTGAGGTTGGGTGATCTCGGGAGAATGAATTGGAATGAAATTCGCCTCACCATCCCATGGCATGAATGGAATCGTTAGACAGCACAAAAGTACTGGCTGAAAGGTTTGACTAACACCAGTACCTCCGATGATGACAGTGAACGGTGAATTTTACACATTTTATTCACGCCTCGTTCAACACAAGGACTTATGTTTACAGCAGAGCATATATGTTAGTCTAACTTATACATTGGTGTAAATTAAAGAATAACCTTGATAGCGTTTCGTTTACTTTTGAAAGTCCATATAACTCATGAATATTATGAATGTTTAACGTATCACTCATTAAAGTTAAACATGTCTTGAACGTACTATTTATGAATATTGATCATAAACAATAGTGGATGTTGACATCAAGGCTCTTAGGACATCTTTCCCATGGATAAGACGTCGCTTATGAATGCTGAACACGTCATGCTTGAATGTCAAATATATTACTAATGGAGGCTGAATGTAATGATATGGATATTGAACATAATCATTCATTGATGCTACAAATGGCAATAGAGGGTGACAATATATAGTTTTAAGCCACACCGAGCAATACCCCACATACATGGAGACGGTCCGTAAATAATCGAGCCTGGACCAGACGATCCAGTGATCAACATCGATCTACGTACTTTAGGTACGATTGCACAGTTCCACCAAGTCAGCCTGATCACCCAATCCCGTTAGTCACCTCTTACGACAAGCATGGGTTGCTGAAGGCCAATTCTACCCCGGAACTTCACGTATCCCAAATATTAGTTCAACCTGTATTCTCCGATATATTTCAGTTTGACTGTGTTTTACCAACGATGAAACCTACAATCAAATGAAGTTAAAGTATTAAATTCTTCCAGTGATATTGTTACGTGTTCAACTGACCTCCATGTTTTTATTCTGTACACAAACCATCACAGACATCTCAATCACAGCAAGACGCTGAGATCAACAAGCCGATTAACATTTTCTTTAAGGGCGGTCATAGCATGTTTTCTTTGTCAGCTATAGGTGGAGTACCTAACCACACCTGTAGGCGGCCCAGGTAAGACTGAATTTCGGAACATGAAGATTATTGCTACACCTATGTTATGTAGACTTAGGCTAGACTGGATAGTATATAAGTACAGTTATGGACGAGGTTCTACATCACTCCGCTCTTACATTTGGAACGTACAATGGCTAGCGTTACAAGTCTGTTATTTCTCATTGGTAAGGTTTTAGTCGTTTTGTATTAACATTGTACTCGTTCGCAAATATCCTGTCTTGTTTCTGGTCATGTTTCTGTCGATAGATAGAACATTCGAAACATTTGTTGTTCAGGATAATTCAGTTTATATACGCCAAAAGTTCATGACTCGACTGGTGTTTTGTCACTAGAAACGGCTTTTAATGTGATGATCTTGATCATATTTCTATATAAGATCACTAGACCATGGGACACCCCAGTGGTTGAAGCGTTCACTCGTCACGACGAAGACCAGGTTCGAGTCTCCACATGGGTACCATGTGCGAAACCCATTGCTGCGTCCATCGCCGTTATATTAATGGAGTATTGCTAAAAGCGGCATGAAACTAAACTCACTGACTACTCGATCACCAACTTCTTTAATTGTCAATATATGCCTGTTCTATCTGATTTCCAACATCCAAAATGCCACTAGAAAAGTAATAAACGTTTATCTCCCATTCCATAGCAATGCTGGTGGCCGTCTCCCTGGCGCACCACCATCATCGTCACCATCACCACCACCATCATCATCACCACCACCACACGAAGAATATCCATCACTACGACGAGTACTCATCCGGCTCATCAGGTTCTTCCTCATCCGGGTCATCAGGATGCGGTTGTGGAGGAAGCTCCGGATCTTCTGAATCCTCGGATGAAGATTACCCCATCCCAATCCCAATCCCGATCTCTAGCGGTGGCGGCAGCAGTAGCAGCAGTTCCTCCGACGCTTCTCTTCTGCAGGCTCTCATCAACGCTGGAAAGAAGAAATAGAAGCGTTAGTGGTAAATACAAAACTAACGCGTCGTAGCGGCAGCTCAGTATACAGCGTAACGGTTCTTAAACGCACCAGGATCCGCTACTTATTGGCTTTGAGGGATTTCGTCCCGAGTATACGTCAGTCAGAATCGAACATGGTTATTAACTACCCAAGCCAGTTCGAATGTTCCAAAAACGTTTAGTTTGACGACGGTGATGGTACTCTACGTAACACCTTGCTGTCACAGGCGACTAAATGCGCCTACAGGTACATAGGACCCGTGAAGGTCCCGAGGTAGAATAGGCCTTCAGCAACCCATGCTTTCCATAAAAGGCGACTATGTTTGTCGTAAGAGGCGACTAACGGGATCGGGTGGTCAGGCTCGCTGATTTGGTTGACACATGTCTTCGATTCCCAATTGTGCAGATCGATGCTCATGTTGTTGATCACTGGATTGTCTGGTCCAGACCCGATTATTTACAGACCGCCGCCATATGGCTGAAATATTGGTGAGTGCGGCGTAAAACTAAACTCACTCACTACATAGCGTATCATGGTGCCTGCACATGTAAAGATCGTTGCTCATCATTCACCTTTTCTTCGCGCCCAATCTGGGATGTTGATGTGCTGCAGTATCACCGTGTGGCGTCAAACAAATTCACGTTCATTGGTGGTTAAATCCCCCCCCTCGCTACGCCTAAGGACTGGGTTCAGTTCCCCCGTTGGTTACACTGTGTGAGGCCCTTTTACTGGTGTTGCCCGCAGTGATATTGCTTGAATATTACTAAAAGAGGTATAAGACCCAGCATACTCACGCTTGTCTATTAATCGTGACTATTACTATTGTCACGCGGGAATGTCGAGGATGTCGGAGATGTCATGGAGGTCGGGGGCGTTGGGGACGTTGCGAATCCAGAATCGTAGTCCTCGTCACATGCAAAATCGTGACTTAGAAAACTGTGGGAGTGACATGTTTTGTTCATCGTTCTGCAACTATCACGGTGTCATATAAAACTATTATTTTCTCATTTGTTACAGGTGCTCTTCTGTTTTCGAAGAAGAATTGTTTACGGACAGCTGGTTCTGTTCTACTTACCTGTTGTACTTTATTTGTTATATGTTTCTCGAAATAAACAAGTATAAAGAATAAAAAGATGAACCTTGACAATTACATTGTTCTTTTAGAACCTGTTGTACTTGGAAAGGAGGTTTAGCAGAAGAATACACAAACACACACACACACGCACGCACGCACGCACACGTACACGCACTGCACTCATACACGGACACATGCACTCACACCAAAACAAACAAGTGCGTGCGCGTTCCATTTACGGTTGAATGAACAATCAGCTGCTGCAGTTGACAGAATTAGACACCTACTGCTTCAGTTACCAGAAGGATCAAACACTGACATCCAATGCTTCAAATAACAGTAGGATGAAACATCCAATGTTTCATTTACGGATGAATAATAAATCAGCTACTACTGCAAAATGGAGAATCAAACATTCACTCTTTCAAAAAACCAAAAAACAAAAAGAAAAAAAGCCAAACAAACAAACAAACAAACAAACAAACAAACAAACAAACAAACAAGGGAATCCTCTCTACTTTCAAATACGATTAGAATCAAACATTCAGTGTTTGAAATAACAGAATAAAACATCCACTGCTTAAAATAATAGGCTAAAGATACATTCCCTTATTCAATTAACAGGTGGATCAAACATTCACTACTTCCAATATTATGTGGATCAAGCATCCAGTACATCGAATAACAGGTGGATCAAAAATTTAGTACACCGAATATTATGTGGATCAAGCATTCACTACTTTGAATAATAGGCGCAAACATTCAGTACTTCAAATAACAGGTGGATCTAATATTCAGTGCTGATAATATTAGGTGGATGAAACATTCAGTACTTCAAAGAACTGGAGAGCCAAACATCCAAGACTTCGAATGACAGTAGGATCAAACATTCAGTACTTCGAATATTGGGTGGATCAAACATTTAGTACTTCGAAGAATAGGAGGAATAAAAATCCAGTACCTGGAATAAAGGAGGATCAAACATTCAGTACTTCGAATTATAGGTCAAACATCTACTGCCTTAAACTACAGGAGGATCAGGTATTCACTGCTTCAAATAACAGATCAAACATTAGGATCATACATTCAGCCACGTCGGATAGAAGGAGAATCAATCTTGTAATGCTTCAGTTATAATGACAGTCGCTCGTCACTTGCTTCAAGTAAAAGGCGATAAACAATTAAATGTTTTAAGAAGTAAACATAAGAATCAAATACCAACTGCTTGTAATAAACGAATGAAGCATTAACTGCTCAAATGACAGGTGAATCAAGCACCCGGTGATTCAATGATAATGGGAATCTATAAGTTACAATTTTGAACAGTGAACAGAGGAATCCCACATTAACAGGAGAAACGTATTTTGCACTGTTTAAACAATCCTTCAATTACGAAGTAATGCCCAAGTTACAACTGGAACGTGGTATATTTAGGAGATAAACATACTGTGTTGGGAAATCAGAGGTATATAACGAAATTATAGTAACTCTAAATTTGATAAAATACCGAACGCGTTGAAATGAAAAAAATATATATACCTCTGATTTTCCAACACATTACTCCTTTCTACCAAAACTGCGTTAATAAGATATTTTTAAAACACATATTTTGTTTCTAAATCGGAGGTATATAATGTGATGAAATAGGTGTCCCCTCTACCTGAGATGGCAAGTTTTCGATGGTTCATTTTGTATCTGTCAGCATTTTAAACTCTTTGTAGACATTTGTTCTTATTTCTAAGTCCGAGGGGGGTTGGGGTAGGGGGTACGATATCCCCGCATCAGTACGATCTGGGTGGCCCGTTTCTCATGTCCCCTACAGCAATAATATTGAAATGCTGATACAAATGGCTTACTTACTCAATGAATCGATCAATGACCTATCTCTAAGAAAGTGTTTAACATGGAAACATAAAGTTTGAACCAGACAAACCCGTGAAGGATATTGCATGAACCAAATCTGTAACTCTGGCTATGTCGTCTGTCATGACACACTGGAAATTATAGCTGTAACCAGATATCTAGTCGAAAACATATCTCTGGTTTCAATGTGTGAAGCCCATTTCTGACGACACCGCCGTGATAGTGCTGGCATATCGCTAAAAGCGGTGTAAAGGTAAACTCACTCACTCATTGTTTCATACCATTATCAGTCAGGAGACAGGATATTGCTGTCAACTCAGCAACAGATGACGTTTTTGTGGCACTGTACTATCAAGACAAAGATTGACATATGTATCATATTACTTGTGACATATATCATCTTAGGGTAAAAATGGGGCGGTGGTGGTTAAAGCGCTGGCTCGTCACGCTGAAGACGTGGGTTCGATTCCCCACAGTGAGTACAATATGTGAAGCTCATTTCTGGTATCCCCTGCGATGAATACTGCTTCGTGATATAAAGCATCATAACGCATGAACACTATTGATGTATACGCCATATTGAAATAACCTCGTAATTGTTAGACATCCAAGTTGTCAGGCATAACACGCCACGATTACTCAAGGTTCACTGGCAAACATCACCTGTTTACCTTTCACTAAAGTGGAACAGGCGATACAACACATTTTGAGGAGGTTGTACAGGACAGGTTTATCATGTACCCAGAATCACCAAGTCACTCCAGAAGGCATATATTTCAATGAAATATTTTAAGGATATTCTTCATCAAACTGCAGAAGGCACTGCATACTGTATGAACAACATAAGCCATTGATACAATACCAAGTCAAAACACCTTGTACTTGCGGTGTTTCATTTCGTTCGGGCAACTCCATTTCTTAATGTAGGGGTGGCAGGTCTACATTACTTTCAGCTGTTATTTTACGGCGCTTCGGCAAAATTGAAGACATTTTCAACGGACAATATGTGAACATCTTCTCAATAAAATTTTATTTGACAAGAGAAAATGCTGTCATTAATGCACAATTGCGACACAAGACTTGCAGAAATATTGTTCCTCTTGTAATGGCATTTTAATGTTCTTTTGGATATAAATAAGGAATATAAACCCGTCTAGTTTATGTCATAAAAACTACGACGCAGATGATGTCTTGCACATACACCGATGTATAAATCAATTACCATCTTTCAATGTTCGGACAAGGTTTCACCGACGTTTTACAGAATAAAATGAATTGCAGTTTAAATGTACGGAACTCAATATAATAAATCTAAATTCTGACAGTCCAAACCACACCAGTGAAAGTGACATACTACTAATTCCGACACAGACACCTGCATCAAATCCTTCAGCGAAATAGCGAAAATAGTATGCCTGTATATTATCTATTGAAACTAAACGAAACCGTCGGCATTCATCTCAAAACAATGAAAATACGTGGCTGGTCATGTTAGAAATCAGGTCACTGAACACTAACACAAAGGCATTCATCTCAAAACAAGACTGGTCATTGTGCATGGTCATGAATTAAATCATTTAGTTTCACTGAACTGAAAGTGATATTTCTTCACATATCTTATCAAAAGAATTACATATCTCTACATTCATGTTCAAACTAGAAACTCAAGATAAAACCACACCTCTCAAGTGAAATGATAATTTAAAATCAGAAACCGTTGATGATAGTTATTCCAATACAGTCACAACTGCTGACCACTATTTACTGATAACCATTGATAAGTCACTACTGCTTACAAGAGCGTTGGTTGTGTCCAACAACTTGATACTTGGCACATCTCTTATCACACACCCTTCTTTTTCACCTTGTCAAGTATTCAAGTCTGTTTTGTTTAAGCATTATCTGTTTAAAGGCTTCTCTACCCTTGTGTGAGGTAGAGCGAAAGAACCACTTGGTTGCACAGTCATTCACTTTCTCAAAACCATGCTGAGAGAAAGTAATAAGATTGCCATGGAGTTTGATCATTTCAGGGACATGAAAAGCTAAGATATCCATGGAGGGAGTAACATCCTTACTTTGATACACATATGAAAAGGTTCTGACCCAGCTCCTATATTTATACCCTAATACTTGATATTCACTAGTCTGGAGTGATTTTTATGAGAGTTGCTGAGATATGTGAGACAACTCAGACCACAAACAAGCAATGTCATATATCTTAGGGTGGCCCGGTATGAACTCTGACACCTTCAGACATCTTTCTATGCTCTGGTCCAGTGAAGTCCCTGAAAGTAAACCTTCCAGTTTCTTTATCATTCCTGAAACGAAATACAATCCTTAAAGTTTGTACAAAAGTCTCAAACTTAAACATATTTCCACACTTGGACCTATCATATTTTCCATTGCACCTTTGAATGTTGTCCCCACTAAGCTCAGTGATCAGATGTCAGATAATCGAAGGTACAAATGTAGCAAATCGGGCACTACTCTGGTTAAGGCAATAAAACTGAACAGGGGAGGATGAAGACAGTTGAAATTCTTACTTTGTTTGTTGGGCATTGCTGTCATTTCCTCCACTGTCCTGGCTCCTTTTTTACCATCAACAAGTGACCACTCTCTACTCATATCATGTCTGTCAAGGTTAGGACATCTGCACCAAACACAGCTGTACATGCAGGAACATGTTTAGAAACTTTAAATCTCCACCTAGGAACTATGTAACATGAACCAGAGTACCTCCAGTGCTCAGAGTTTTTAATGCCTTTGCTTCTGTGACTATATCTTCTAGGTTTTTTCTGATATTACCTTAAGTTTCATTACCTGTAAAAATGGCCAACATATAGTTTCCCCTGACTGAAGTACAATATCATCCAATATAGTAAAACCAAAATTTATCACCTTTTTTCTCCGCCCTAGTTCAGTGCCATTACCCGTGAGTTTGACATTGGCAGATTGTTTTGAAAGTATGGCCTGACCCTTCCTGATGCAACAATGTTAGATACACAGTTATTAAGTTGATGTCTCAGAGATCCGGAGCTTGTACACCAACAGTATTATTTGGTGTGTCCCTGATCTTCACATCAGCATCGATTTCCTTAGCTCTTTTGACAACTGAATGTAAAGATTGCATGTCTGGTACAGTCATTGATAATTCATGATAAGCTTTGTTTGATATGTTTTCAGAATCCTTAACATACAATAGTACATCTAAATCAATGGCAGGATCATTCTCTTTAATGTCTGAAACTGAATTCTTAGAGATTAACCTAACTGTTTGCCATCTTCCTGTCTAAAATCTACAGAGACTGCTTCAATGCTGTACCTCCCGACAAAAGCCAAAGACTTCCTACAGTCACTCAATAACATCTTTTTCTTCTTTTATGTATCTGAGATCTAGACAAACATGCATTAGGTTCTAAAGCCCTAAACGATCTCACTGATTTAATGTTCTGATTTCGCAATAACATGCAATATAATTTTTAAATCTTTTTCTGCAACACATGTTTTTGAGTCTTGAGTTTCTTTGCCTGCTGAACAACAGAACGGTATCTTTTAAACATACTCTTCATCAGCTTTCTTTTCTGTAACAAACGCTTCTGCATAGCTGGAAGATGTGCCCCAGAGACATCAACGGTCAAAATGTACTTTTCAACTTTACAATCTTCAAGTAATTGCCTATTATGTATCCCCTGATCTTGCCATGCTTTGAAATGAGCTTTTCCAAATAATTTTTAATTTTGGGTAAACATTTGTCTAAAATGACATACTGAAAGTCAATATTGTTATTTTGGCACACAGTCGACAAGACTGCCTGGCATATATCTGACGTAAATGTGTTAACTTTGGTATGTTTTCTAAAATCTTCATACAGTTTTGATTTTGTGATGTTGACAGATATTTCCAAATTATCAGACATACCTAGATGAAAAGGGGACAGCAGAATAAGTATCAAAGTTAGCCTATGGTTAAACAGTCTCATTATATTTGAAAAAAACGCAAGCAAAAGCTGAAAATCAGCTGTCAGACAAAGGACATCACATCTTAGTGCCTTAAAGTAACCCTGAGAAGGTTGAGATCAAATCTGTTTCCCTTTTCTCGAACGAATTTGATTTTGAACATAAAACCTCTATGACAAAGTCTCTTTCTCATGTCTAGAGTATATTCCCCTCATGGCTTTCTTTCGTATGACCTGAAAATGATGGTCACGGTTAATGTATACGAGGTCACCAGTCTGGTTTATTATCCATACCCACCTTTCATCAACAAAATATCTGGATCGTGCACATCAAGGAACTTGAACTCAGCTCCTGGGGTGGACCCATTCCATGACCTAACCTCTCTTAACAGATCCAGACTGCCCTAGCTATCTCAGGCGAAGATATTGGGGCATTTATAGTAACTACAGAGTCTACCCCTCTCCATCTGTGCAGCTGATCGCTTACAGATGATACCAGCTGAAATTTGAAGATGTCATTTGGACAACAACCAGACAGGCCCGACCTTGTAACGATGCTACTATCACTGACCCATTGGTCATATTCCCCCTACATAGTGGACCAGACTTTGCAGTACCCTATCTACTACCCTCGTTGCCAACACTTCCACATCAAACAACTGCCGGCCATTCCAAATGGGCGATCTAGTGGTCAGCTGTGCTCTGAACGTTTGTGGAGGAGGTCTGTAGTCTGGCCTATGTAGACTGCTACTGCTGCTACTGCGTAAAGTAGGTGGCATCCTGCCTAAACATAATACACTTTATCAGTTAAAGGGCACTATCAATAACACCATCAATCATATTAGCTATTTTTATCACGAGACAACTCATCTAAACTTGGGCTTCATAGCTTTCACTTTATTTCTACCTAATCTGGGTAGATTTTATTTATTTCTACCTCATCAAATTTTACTTATTTCATGCAATGCCATTGATTGATTTGGGGTTATGTTTTCTATGGTATGAGTTTTAGGAAGAAATGTGCGGTAGAATACTGAATACCCGTGACCAAATATGGTATGTTTTGTAAATATGATAATGGACCATCCCAGAGATAATAATAAAGTCCAGAATGACATTAAAACTCCAATATGTTAACGCTGAGGGCAGCTGGATCATTATAAACAATCCTGTAATCAGAAGGTAATCAATATATGATTTATTGAGTGTTTTTATACACCATGCACTTTGACTGAACTTTCTATCAATGTTCAAAGTTAACTAATAATAGGTAACCTTCAGTTTTAAATTCTAGCATTGAAAAATTAGCCACATATAACTAGCCTCGGGACTACGGTCTAGTATATTTATTTCTATCTCTGAAACTACACAATAAGCACACTTTAAATATCTTTAAAATTGAAACTCTCATTTAAATTAATTATATAATTATATATTTGCATGTAAACATATTCAATAAGCATATAGCAATATGAAAAGTCATTCCTGAATACACTAAAGTACAAAAGTATTTTGATACTGTTTATCATCATGATACTACAGTCTTCTGAAAAAAAATATCATGAATGTATCTTTTGATGGAAATTATTGCATATTTTGTTACTACTTTAGTACATTTGCTATTGATGAAAACATACCAGCAATACATAGCAAAAACTGCACTGTACGACACTACACTAGTCACAAGACAATAAGCTGAATTAAACAATGAATCAAAATGTATACAAGCCGAATGACCCTACAATTAGCTACAAAGTATGTGACACGCACACCCGCACCCCTGCTTGTCTTGTACCAAATTAGTGAACTCCCCCCTAGGGCTTGTGTACAAAACTGATACACCAGCACTATCCCTCTCCCCCAAAATTTAATTTAGAGTAATCTCCCTTTCATTCACCCATTCTAGTAAGATGGCAGAGCCCAACCTTTTGAGAGAGAATTTCTTGCTTTTATGAACGACTCACATAAAAGTCAACGTATTCTGAAGTTCACGTTTGTATTCTAGACCTTTTATTTAACAACAAAAACAATAACCTTATGCTCTTAACGTACCTCTTAGTGTCGTTTTCCTCGACAGAATGTTGAGTCGGTGTTGACGTGGCGTGCTGGGTATAACGTCAGGAAACGGGCTTGTGAAAGCTTCATGGTGATTAGCGAATTTCCTATTACAGTGCCAATAATTGACCAATGAAACAATGCTGTATATATGATGATAGGAAACGATGCGTTAAACGTGAAACAGATGTAACCAGACAACCACGACATCCTGTGGCATTATATGAGCGCCGCTAAGTGAGCAGTCGAGGTGTCGTAAACTATTACACATCGCAACTGCACCAAAACGTACTACGAAACCAATATCAGTTGGATTTATGGAATGTAACTAAAAAACACACTAAAACGTTATTGTAAACCAGTTTCCAGTGTAACCAGCAACCTAATATATTTTGAAAGCTTTAAATAGCGAGAATTAATGCGAGATTCGTGTAAATATGGCCAGTGAAACTTTTGAAACGTTTGGGACCCGTTAGCAGATCATGATACTTCGTGAGACTGTTTAGTATTTCCGTTCCCCAAATCACCCATGTGTTACGACTGTCAACAGCTGTGACAAGCATTCTTGCACACTTGGTGCGGTCTAGTAAAGGAGCATTTGGCGGTCGCGCAATTTGTAACCAGGACTGTGACGCCTGTCACCGGAAATCTGGTACCGCATGTAACCCCTCGCGAAACTTATGGACCCTCTATCCAGTGTATAATTTGGAATAATTGTGGGTTCCTCACAGAGACTCGGTGTCCTCAACAGCTTACTATGTCCACTTCACTCTGTTGCCAGGCAGGACCTGGCAATTGATTCGTGCGTTATAGTAAGCACACATCATCTTGACCCGTGAAGGTCCCGGTGTAGAAAAGGCCTTCAGCAACCCATGCTTGCCATAAAAGGCGACTATGCTTATCGTAAGAGGCGACTAACGGGATCGGGTGGTCAGACTCACTGACTGGGTTGACACATGTCATCGGTTCCCAATTGTGCAGATCGATGCTCATGTTGTTGGACACTGGATTGTGTGGTCCAGACTCGATTATTTACAGACCGCCGCCATATAGCTGGAATATTGCTGAGTGCAGCGTAAACTAAACTCACTCACTCATTCACAAACCATCGGAAACCGCAGACACACAAACATTTCTCTTTAGCATTTCTTTTTCACAACAAAATCAGTGTAGTTAAATAATTCTGTCAAATCCGTGACAAGCGGGAAGGACAACCCTTTAACCCAATGAGAAGCCATGTGTGTTGTTGATGCATACACCCCACATCATTTCACGCATGAGTCACTAGCATGAATGAGTTTCGTTTCATCCTGATCA
The DNA here is from genome assembly GCF_037392515.1 of Haliotis asinina. NCBI lineage: Eukaryota > Metazoa > Mollusca > Gastropoda > Lepetellida > Haliotidae > Haliotis > Haliotis asinina. The sequence goes on along the minus strand of NC_090295.1, from coordinate 9,446,898 downwards.
TGATCATCATCATGATCATCGTCATCACGTTTTATGTTTGTATGGTATTGGAAGGGGGTAGGTCAGAAACACCTCACTGATACACAAGCTGACTGTGTATTTGTAAATCGTTGTGGTTGACAGACACATCAGAGATCAAACAGCATTTTTTCACGTCCCCACCTGCAGTTCGTTTATGAAACCACACCTGTCGGCTCCCCAGGTAAGCCATTTAATTAGGTAAGTATGACGATTACTGCTACATCTATACTGTAAGTCGTCAGCAGGGGGCCAAGGATGGTCAGTATATAGGGGCATATGTGGTCAGTGGTCCACATTACTCCATTCAGTCACTTCAGAAGAGAAATAAACCACAATGGCTAGCGTTACAAGTCTTGTGCTTCTATTCGGTGAGATATCAATGCCTTCACTGTTTTTATATGTATACCACTTTGTGGGCATGATCCGTGTTCTACAAAACGAGCATAGCTCTAACATAGACTTACCACTGTCGTAGCGCTACGGTCGCTTTGAGGGGCGGGGCCCTGAAATGTAATTTTGAAATTAATTTTCATATATCAGCTGTACGTGAATGTGGATTATGCTGTTGATCATATTCATTTTCTTTCTTGTTTCACTGTCTCCTATGACCACTGTCAAATCAGTTACCCGTATATTCATAAATATCTTAAATTCGTGAGTGCCGGTGTCAACATCCAAAATATTTACTTCAAATAAGTGGATTGGGCAAAACCAGCGAACGCCTGGACCGAGGTTTTTCGAAGATCCCTCAGCACTAAGACAGTCGTGAGTTAGTGTTAATGCATGACACTTGCGACTTTAGCTTACAGCTTCGAAAATCTAGGCCCTGGTGTCATCAGTGATTCTCTTTTTCATAGACTCTTAACGCTACTTTGCTGTTTTCACTCTCTGAAGTTAGCGGCTACAGATAATCGAGACGGACAATTCCACGTTGTATACTTGTGAAGTATTGAAGATCTGCAGGTTTTAAAACATTACATTAAACGCAATGACAATGTTATCGCGAAAATCTTTTTTTTCAGTGAGAATCGAAAGCGTCATCTGTGGCAAAAGTGGACAAAAGTGTGCAGGATGAATGTATATATATGTCTACGGCTTGCGTGTAAATAACCCGTTTCCAGTGCGCCTACAAATCTCGGAATAGTTATTTAGAATCTACTGTAGCAATACCAGCCAAGTGTGCATCTTTAGAATCATGCATTTTAATCGAATCTTTTTTTCTTCCATAGCAATGCTGGTGGCCGTCTCCCTGGCGCACCACCATCATCGTCACCATCACCACCACCATCATCATCACCACCACCACACGAAGCATATCCATCACTACGACGAGTACTCATCCGGCTCATCAGGTTCTTCCTCATCCGGGTCATCAGGATGCGGTTGTGGAGGAAGTTCCGGATCTTCTGAATCCTCGGATGAAGATTACCCCATCCCAATCCCAATCCCAATCTCTAGCGGTGGCGGCAGCAGCAGCAGCAGTTCCTCCGACGCCGCCCTTCTGCAGGCTCTCATCAACAATGGAAAGAAGAAGTAGATACCTTACTTGGTGAGTTGAACCTGAAACGACAGCTTAATGGATAAACCAAAGCATATTGCCAATTATACTTTGCAGAGTAGCGTCCTTTGAACGAATCAGGATAAGGTTGTGGTATCAAAGCCCTCGTTTGACCAAAATTTCGTGGCAATCAACACTATGCCAAGGTAGGGGTTTCCCAAAAGAGGGCAATGTCCTAAAGCCCAACTTAGAACATTGAGTGAGTCAGTGAGTTTTGTTTTACGCTGCACTCAGCAATATCACAGTTCTATGGCAACGGTCAGTCTATAATCGAGTCTGGACCAGCAAATCCAGTGATCTACATCATGAGCATCGATCTATGCAATTGGGACATGATGACATGTATCAAACAAGTCAGCGAGCCTGACCATCCGATCTTACGAGGAGCATGGATCACTGGTCATCAATTCTAACCCAGATCTGCAGTGGTTTTGTTAACATGGAACGCATGAGACGTTAGGTAACTGAGATACTGAATGAACACAATTCTGTCCATAGCAATTCACTGATACCATTTCCCAAGAATTCCTAAGAATTCAACGAGTGTCGTAACAACTTTCCGCGAGTTAAGCAAGGTCTGATAATTTTGTGACAGACGTATTAGCATTTTGACGTCATAACTTTGACGTCATAAATACGGCATCACGCGATATTATTACACAATATGTAACAACTTTATTAACAACAAAATTATTAAACAGTGATATCTTCCACTGTTAGTAGTAAAAGGCAAATACACAACAATTCGTTACATCCGTCAGTTCGTTACAAGTTTGTTCGTTATAAACGTAGATGACTGTACTGTATCATTACTGTATGCGAGATGCCAAAGGGAAGCTGGGCGCATTATAACATAAGACTTAATTTGACATTTTGATCTTGTCTGTAACTTGCTGAGATTATGACTCTCTTGTCATTGTCATGTGAACAACATCATGAACTAAAGTGTCCCTTTTCAGAATTTTTGAATGGAATGGGGAACCTAAGATTATTGGGCTCCGGTCCTTCATAGACTAAATTTGATAACATGTAAGTGTTATTGTTTGTTACAGGTTCTATGCGGTATCCAATGACCATTCGTTTTCGACAGCTGGCTCTGTTGAGTTGTGTCTACCTGTTCTCCTTCATCTGTTGGTCTGTTTCTGTTATCAAAGAAGTATATGAAATAAAAAAGGATTATTGAAATGAAACAGGACTTGTAATCACTACCTTTCACGTTTTGAATTCTTACAGACATTAATTGTAGTATACTGACCCGCAAAAGAAACACAACTCTGGCTGGCTTCTTGCGTCTAAGTGGAAGCCATAAACATGAACGTTCACTTTAATGAAATTTCATTCTTTCGACAAATGCGTTTCTTTTGTTGTTCAGTATAGTTCCAGTCTTGCATTGACTTTGTAAGATCACAGAAATGTATTCTTTGACTCGTAATACAACAAACAAACATGTCAAGTGATGTATGAAGTGGTATATTTTCGGCAAGACTCGAAAATATTTGAGAGGGTCGACTGTTGTCTGACCGTATTTCAGCTTTTGGATGTAACTTATTCGGGGTTCGGGGGGTTGGGGGTGGGGGTGGGTTTAACTGTATAAATTGAAAATAAATGAGTACACGAAGAGGATTTTAAAAAATCATGTATTGCTTCTTCTTGGGGAATAATTCAACACAATAGTCATTTTATGTATAATCCAAAACCTTCGGTAAGCACAGAAAAAGACAGAAACGCAAACTCCGAATAATACTGATAATCCAAGTTCACAAATACCTTTACCTAAAAAGAAACATATACCAAAAAGCGATTAACTACATTTTCTGAATGTACCATCACGCCGTGAAAATAGCAGGATATCTAAAACTTAATAACACACACAGGGACAAACATTTAAAAGTCAGTCTTTAACATATTTGTTTGTTTGTTATTTAACGCCACACTCAGCAATATTCCAACAGCAGTCGGGAAATAATCGAGTCTAGACTAGACAATCCAATGATCAACAGCATGAGCATCGATCTGCGCAAACGGTTCGTTAGTAGCCTTTTACGACAGGCATGGGTTGCTGAAGATCAATTCTAACACGGATCATCACTGGCAGGTTTGAACCGAATCACCCATACGCCGAAAGAGCCCCAAGGGACCCCGTTGACCCGAACGCTGGCTGGTATGAACTATATGACGATGGCGGCGGTGATGATGGCGGCGGTGATGATGGTTCTGGTGCCTCCGATGATCCGGATGATCCACCGTCCCCAGAACATCCACAGTCACACCCACACCCGCCTGATCCACCGGAAGATGATCCGCTAGAGGATGAAGGGGAGTCGTATTCGTCGTAGTGGTGGATGTTTTTAGTGTGATGATGGTGGTGGTGATGATGTGTATGATGGTGCTTGTGAACGTGGCCGCCACTGTCATGCTCGGCTTTGCATACTGCTGTCCACAACACTAGAAACACACGGTGAAACAAACATTGACAAAAGGCAGAAATTCCCTTACAGATGGCATGTCCGAAACACATGTAGCCAGAGCGAGGACCATCTGTGAGTGAGTGAGTGTGTTGGGTTTTACGCTTTTAGCAATATTGTAACAGTATCAGCTCATGACAATGATAGCTCTATATTTTTCAGACCACCTTAAATCATAAACTAACATACTATTTATGGAGGTAGTCTAGTGGTTAAAGCGAGAGATACGGGTTTAATTCCTTTTATGGGTACAATTTATAAAGCCCATTATTTCTGGTGTCCCTCGCTGGGATATTGCTGGAATAAGTGAGGTAAAACCATTACTCATTCACATAATCAAATGCCCAGTTGTTATAATCAAAGTCTGAGCTTCCGATGCTGGGACCAGTTGAAAAACTGTTTTAGAATTGATTTCAAGTCGATTTAATCTGTTTAAATAACTTTGATAACGTTCATGAGTTTAACTTTGAACACTTACCATCCTAAGAGATAAACTCACCTAACACTAAGATGACGCATGCAAGCCTGTAGTTTTGCATCGTGTTTGAGTAGCGTGTGAGAGCTGCTAGAGGAATGCTGCTTTATAACAGCCACATTAATTCTGACTATCTGACTATCTAATATATGATCAGCTAATCGCATTACGAGAGCTCCATGTTGAGAAGCACTGTATCCTCCGGGTGACTGCATATTTTTAACAGGAAATTATGAGATACCACGAGATTGAAATATTGGCAAGGACAGTTTTCTGCGTTAGTATTTCAAAAAAGCTATAAGATACGTAAAAACATTGAATTATGTTCTGCACGTCTTCCTTCTTTAGGCGTGCTTGCTATGCAAATTTGTTTTATGCATATTTTAGTAATGTTATGTCAGGACACAGAATGACCGGTCTTGTGAGTGTGTTGTGTGCCAGATGTTATTCATTGTATAAAATGTTCTTGGTGTAATGCATTGTACATATGATATATATAGCGAGGAACAGTGATATGCGGAATTGAGATCTGTGCTATATTCAGATAGAATTCTAGAATGTACTACAACCGTGTAGACCTTACCAGTATATTCGGCCCAATACTATTCTCAGAAGATCTGGAACGGTTTTCCTGGGTATGTAAGGGGAGCTACCGCTTGCCTCTCATCTCGCACTGAAGTCAAGTTACAAGAATGCCCGCATTTGTGTGGAGGTCATTCGTATTAAGACTCTGAACACTGAACCTATTTTGGGAACCTGGGCATTGTTACAGTGGCGTGAATATTACCATGTCTGATAGAATCACTGTTTTCGTACTTTTTTGTCTGTGGATACTGCCTTTCAATATATGCAGTCACTGTAATAGTTTTTTAGTTATTTTAATTACATATATCATTTATTTGAATGTTGGCTTTGTACGAATAAGGGGGACTACTGGTTTACTAATGCTTAATTTCAACTTCACCGAACCCAAGATTTGAATGCCACATTCGACCCAATAATGACTCATAGTATGTTGGTTTAACTGAAGTAGTTAAGACCAGTAGGAATACTGAAACTTCAGAGTAGTCTCCCTTAGACGCGCCAAGTTTCGCCGGTCGTCCAGTCTAAGTAAACTTAATCTCAGTGTTATTCGTTACACTTATCCACTGAATCTAACAAACCCTAGTAGAGGGTCGCGTCGGGTAACTTTGAGCAACCTATGACCATCCAATCAAACGCGAGATAGTTAAATAGACTTAACTAATGAGACAACGGCTATTACATAGGGATTGGAGGGACTTACAAAATATTCAGGTCACAGACACACATCTCTGAACAAACAAAAATCCGTATATAACACAGTTATTTGACCTGCAGTATATACGCTTTGGGTTTCTGTCGACATCTTTACCATTACCTAATATTTCCGCAAGATGACATCTTTGAATATTGTCCAAAACACTACTTTCAGCGCCTGTTCACTCACCGTTGTCATGGTTGAAAAGTGCGCCGTGTGCATCACCCGAAAGCGATCTTAAGCTAAATAGCATTCGGAATCGTTCGGGTGCGAATCTTTTCGAGATAAAAAGTTCAAAAGGTACGTGGGAATGGCCACTTTCGAGTTTTGGTAAGCTGTCCTCTGATTGGTCAGTCTCAAAGGTCCCATAAGGTTTTGTTAGACTCAGTAGTGGAGTGTAACGAAAAGTACTGAGACTAAGTTTACTTAGACTCTCCGGTCGTGACTTTGAATGTTAAGGTTTGGCTGGTGGTCTACAGAACCTACACTAAGCTGGTGATGGCCATGCCGTGAGTTCGACAGCCAGAAATTGAATGAAAACCAAATAATTTTCTGAGAATAATTTATTTCATTATATATTAACACCAGAGGAACCAAACTTGAGTTCATTCGAACTGGAAAAAAAATATAAAAAATGATTAGGCGAGACCTGGACTGGGTAGCACATGCAACGGTTGTTTCACTTTCCCTTGCAATCAAGAAGCAAAACAAAATTTGAACAATAGATGAAACGCTTGTTTCGAAAAAACAAAAGCTCATAAAGATAAGCGTTCATGGAAATGTCTTCTATTAAAAACATTACAAAAAAACCAGGGCCAAGATTTTCGAGGCTCTCTTAGAGCTAAGACAGTCGTAAGTGCCATACATTAACATTAACGTACGACTATCTTAGCGCTAAGGGAGCTTCGGAAATCTAGACTCAGTGTTGTTACTTTTGCTGTTCAGTATATCACCTCCACCAGTATGGGCGAACTTCTGTGTGATAACGGCAATCGTATTGTTGCGCAACAGGCAATGGCGGTTAAACACAGAAAGGTTTAAGTCAGCGATTTGCATTATTGTTCATCAATGAAACGCTCATATATAATTATTACCATCGGTCATGTGCCTTATAGATATGTGTATATATTGCGTTTTGGGTTTTACATTGCTAGTTTACAGTAAAAACCAAATATAGCATGTTAATAACATCCTAACAAATCGCTAATCTTGTCACCAGATCGTTTGGTCGACTGTTTGGAAGCCGTCTTTATATGGCACGAGTAAGGTTAGATATCAAACAGAGATGTATTCCCATTACAGCAGGACAAGCTTGACATTAACATCTGCTGTCGTTACTACTGGCAAGCAGGGATAAGTTGGAACGGCGCAGAGAACGCGTTTACAAGAAGTAAGCAGTGAACTGCAAACCCATTTGGTTTGTGAAAGGGAGAGCAGATGTAGGCTAGTGTATGTACAGTACATGACGATGAAATTGATTCCGCGCGTAGCTGCACGCGCATCGCTCATAAGACTCTCGTGTGCTTCACAAGTCGCACCACGCTTAATCGCGGGTACCATGGGGGCCCCTCGCTCACAATGACAAGTGGGTGGCACTTTTACATGCTTATACGGGTCAACTGTCAGGTCGGGACTCTACTTGTCCTTGTTTGCCAGTAATTTTCAATGGTTTTGACAGTTTTTCGAATATGCTTCGGCAGATAATGGAGACCGCTCAAAGTATTTTCATTCGTTAACGTTTGAATATTAAATTTCATGTAATAACTTGTAACTGGTACATGAAAATCTGACAACGCTTAGAGCTACTTAAAGTCTAAGATAAAGATCTCACTCGTTGCCATCTGTCTTATTTTCCGGCGTTGATGAGAGCCTGAAGTAGGGCGGCATCCGAGGAACCGCTGCTGCTGCTGCCGCCGCCGTGGGAGATGGGCACAGGGATGGGGATGGGGTAGTCCTCAGAAGAGGATGAGGAAGAACCGGAACTTCCTCCACAAGAAGAACAGCCGCAAGAAGAGCAACCACATGAGGAAGATGATGAAGGGGAGGAGTGGTGATGGTGGTGGATGATGGTTTCACTGCTGCTGTAGCTGCTGCTGTGTCGGTGTCGGTGTCGGCGTCGGCGATGTCGGTGACAGTGTGCAGAAAGCAGCACCATAGCTGATAATGGATTAGGATCATACTTTAATGTTTTCAGGTTCGCAAAGCAAGTTGTTGTGTTGAAACGGATTTGTTTGCGTTCGGTACGTTTGACTAGAAACGCTGGAAGAAGGGCAGCTCATATAAAGAAGTATTACTATTTTAAATACCATTTCACATAATTCAAACTAATGTTGCCCATGTACATGCATCTTGAAATTTGTAGCATCCAAATTTGTAGCATGAAGGAATCCCTGTATGGGATGACAGGATGACAAGTGTTGTACGGCACAGTAGTATACCAGGGATAAAGACAGTTATCAAACTTACAAGAATATTTTTTTGTCAGCATGGATCTTGACAATGGATACAGGTAATTGTTTTAAGACTACTGAGAAACTGAAAGAGTTTACACTTTTAGGAGTATTCCAAGAAAATCAAGACGCTTGCACCTGGGACTCACTCATTGTATCCTTTAGGGAAATTTAACGAATACTTTACCCACTGTGCTACCCAATAATGTCGTTTACCAGAGTCACAGAGTAAATGGTGCACTGAAAAACTGGCCGGTGCCGCAGGTTGAGGTTATTGAAACTAGGAGCGGATCCAGTTCTGACAGGTCATAGGTCATGATGGGGAATCTGAGCCCAGAGCCGGTTGATTCTCAAATAAATCATACAGTTTCAAGTGACTCTTAGTTCTGAATTTGATACGCATCATTAACAAGAGCTTACGCAGTTTAAAATGTCACAGAGAAACATAATGATATCGAATCGTGGAATACAAAATGTGAAAAAACACCCCATATAAGAGACTAGATTTGAAATTATAGTGTAAATTCAAACTGTTACATAACTGTCTGTTGTATTGTTACTCACCGAACAGGAAGATTACAAGGGAGAACTTGAACATACTGTCAGGTGGACCTCAAGAATGAAGGTTACTGGATGAAAACGTCAATCTTCACTCCCTTACATACAGCCAAGCATAAATACCCTGTAATGCTTACTTGTACTTTTGTTCAGCTCTGCTCAGCATGGGATGTGATCAACAGCGCTTGTGGCTGGTTTAAGTAGTCTCTGGCTGTGCAGGATCAGTTGTGGTTAAAGGTACCTGTTGTTTGTTGTTTACGAGTTCAGCTTTTCGATGGCGGGATACGCACCACAGGCGCTCGAGTCTTTGCGAGGATTGAAGATAGAAAAAAATATAGATGGTCCCCGACTCGAAATGCTTCACAGCATAACAAATCATGAAGTAATGCTCTGTGAAGCATTTCGAGTCGAGTGTCATCTCATTTTTTAAAAAACATTTAACATTTATAATCTTGTACCACCTTTTGTAACACCTGGCTGTCCCTTTCTCTGTACTTCTCCCTCGGAAAGAACAGTGTCAATACTGTAATAATAGTTTATTAAAAAAAGTTTGTATTTTTTTAAACAAAAATTCCACAAAACCTCAAGGTGTTTGTAGGATCATTTGATTATGATTGGCGTTTCACTGAATATTTAGAGTTTATTAGCCGAAGAGACTATACACAACATGTGAAGGCTGCATGTCGATAGAGGCGACTAGAGGGATCGGGTGGTCAGCCTCGCTGACATGGTTGACCCATATCATCGGTTCCCAACTGCATAGATAAATGCTCATGCTGTTGATCACCGGATTGTCAAGTCCCAACTCGATACACTCGCTTCTATTTAGAAATGGCTCCAACTGCAATATGTGTTCAAAGCACTTTCCAATTAAATTCTACAACAATAGGACATAGGTAGAGTGACTATTGATTGAGTGAGTGAGTTTAGTTTTACACCGCACTCAGCAATATTCCAGCTATGGCGGTGGGCTGTAAATAATCGAGTCTGGACCAGACAATCCAGAATCCAGTGATCAACAACATGAGCATCGATCTGCGCAATTGGGAACCGATGACATGTGTCAACCAAGTCAGCGAGTCTGACCATGATCCCGTTAGTCGCCTCTTACGACAAGCATTGTCACCTTTTATTGCAAGCATGGGTTGCTAGGGCCTATTCTACCCCTGGTAGGCCTTCACGGGTCGTAGAGTGACTATCAAAACATTTTAGCGGGTGCACTAGCTGTGTCCCTAGCCAAGCAATCATCCGTATTTACTGGATTCGAAATTTTCGATTCTGTCAGCGGTTAGCAACGAATACGGCATTGTTTGGTGCAGAATTCAGGCAAATTCACTCACTGAAATAACTTCTTATGCCGCAGATTGTACCTCCTGAGCTCGTTCTATCTTCCTATGACGGCGACTGCATAATCGCCTTTCCGCAATAATCCGTGCATATGGAAACAAGTTTTACGATCTGTCCACTTTCAGATTAGTTTTTTAAAAATTTCCCCCACTTTTCATTTGCTGTTTTGTTCATTAATAATTACAATCACTTGAAATATTCTCACAAAACTGTATTTCGAATCTGCGGTAATAGTCACTTTATGTGGATGGAGTGTTTGCAATACTTTAATTTACCAGCTGGCTTTAATATCTACAGGCCCTGAATGAAATCTTCGGGCCCATTTGGTTAAAGTCCAACCAATAAAACAAAACAGACTACATCGCACATAGTGTCACACTGTTCCTACAAAATTAAGAGAAACCTATAGCACACAGGTGAGTTTTCATAATTTGTTGGACTGGTGTTGACATTAGTACGCCAAAGCGCAGAAATACCAGGAAGTGAAACTGTAAGTCGTCGTAACATGATGGATTGTGCATAATTCTTCCCGAACGTGTATAAAGAAAACAGGGGAAACTATCCAGTTGAAAAGTAATTCACCGATAATTTACTAAAGGCCCAAAGGGCCTGGATATAGGTGGAACTGCCGGCAGATACAATAACAACCGGCGCTGAGCCTTCGGACCGGCGGTTATTTCGGACGCTGCATGAATTTCATCTTGAATACTATATAAGATGGGAGACAACTCTTGGTATACTGTGTTGTGTCTGTTTTGTGGCTCTGCCAGTTGAAGCATTTTGCTTTCTTAATACATTATCTTCACGATGTTTTTGCACGTATAAAAGAAATCGCTTCAATTCCTACATTGTGAAATATGATGATATCCCAAGTGTCTCACAATATTCCATATTAAGGTCTGTGGATGTTAGTTCGAATAACAGGCATGGGCACGTAGCAGGAACAGCTGCACCAGCAGCAAAAGTAGTGGTAGCAGTAGTAGTAGTGGTAGCAGCAGCAGCAGCAGCAGTAGTAGTAGTAGTAGTAGTAGTAGTGGTAGCAGTAGTAGTAGTAGTAGTAGTAGTAGTAGTAGTAGTAGTACCAGTTGGTAGTAGTTGGTAGAAGTAGTGGTTGGTGGTAGTAGTAGTTAGTAGCAGTTGGTAGTGGTAGTGGTAGTGGTAGTGGTGATGGTAGTGGTGGTAGTGGTGGTAGTGGTAGTGGTGATGGTGGTGGTGATGGTGGTGGTGGTGGTAGTGGTGGTGGTGATGGTGGTGGTGGTAGTGGTGGTGGTGGTAGTGGTAGTGGTGGTGGTGATGGTGGTGGTGGTGGTAGTGGTGGTGGTGATGGTGGTGGTGGTGGTAGTGGTGGTGGGGATGGTGGTGGTGGTAGTGGTGGTGGTGGTAGTGGTAGTGGTGGTGGTGATGGTGGTGGTAGTGGTAGTGGTAGTGGTAGTGGTGATGGTGGTGGTGGTAGTGGTGGTGGTGGTAGTGGTGGTGGTAGTGGTAGTGGTAGTGGTTCACAGCATTTACATATATTCAGTTTAATGTGAAAAGGGATCAAACCACCGACCTTCCAATCTCCGGCCAGACGCACTGTCTACTAGCCGACTACAGGAGAGTCAGTGAGGCGTTGTTTGATTAGGGTCATACGATCAGTTGCAATACATCTCTTAAATGAGTCGTTGTTGTTTGTAATGAATTCGTGAAATCACGAAAACTACGAGTCGCTAGATTGTTGGATTCAGTCAGATACATGGGTGGGGATGTTGTGGTAGTTGTCTGAGTATAAATAGCCTGGAGTATTAACACATAAGTATTTTGAGAATAATCAATTTCTCATGTATGTGCACATCATCATATGAAAGTAACAAAGACTCACAGACAAACTTTTTTTTTTCGTTGAAATATGTTTATTCGACCCAAATGTCCCAATACTGTGACAGACCAGCTTCTCCCCAAGTGGCAGCTGAAAAAGATATACACAAATATATTAATTTATCAAGTGTGTGACTCTGGGACTACAATGGAATCGTTTCAGCTCCAAATAGAGTTAAAAAGAATTGGTTCACTCCATGGTGATGCTGAGAATTGGATAGATAGTGAGCTAGATTGTATATATAGTGAGATACATGGGTGCTTGAGGAAATAACTGAAGCAAAACAGTTATTATTGCACGTGTACATCACTGATCACTTCGCAGTTTACTCATGTCACTAATAGTCTCATTTGAACCATTTAGTTTTAGAGGATGGTCTTCAACACAGAACGATAATGACTATAACGTCTCTCTACCTTGTCATCTATTTCCCAGCGTTGATGAGAGCCTGGAGAAGAGCGGCGTCGGAGGAACCACTGCTGCTGCTGCTGCCGCCGCCGCTAGAGATGGGGACGGGGATTGGGATGGGGTAGTCCTCGGAGGAGGAAGAGGAGGAGCCGGAGCTACCCCCACAACATCCGCAGCCGGAAGACCCGGATGAGCCTGATGATCCTGACGAGTGGTAGTGGTGCACGTGCTTGACGGAGGAGGAGTGATGGTGGTGGTGATGACGATGTCGACGGTGGCGATGGGCGAGGCTGACACCCAGAAGCATAGCTGGAATAGCAAACATGTGGTATTTTCATTATTCTTCCAGAATAAGAATGTGCATGGAAGATATTTTGTGATAACAGATAATTCATCAGATTAGATCTGATGGTAGATTAAGCGAATGCTTACATTTCTCTTTTGACGTAACGTCGAGAATGTGCTATTATATGATAATATGATAATCTGAACCCAGTAAGACACAATCTAAAAACAAATAATAAATACATGTTGAATGCCATGTTAACGCTCAGTGTTACTGGATTAACAAATCGTTTTGGTATCGTTGGTTTTAGAAGGAGTGATCAGCTGCTGAGATAAATTTACTTCAAAACTTCTCTACAAACACAAAACAGTCTTAAGAATACAGTAATTCTTAATATATCACCTACTGCATCGTTTATTATATAGAATATTTACGATAATACATTAATAGCCTTCAAAGAGAAAAACAAAACTGCCCTGTGCAGATACACCAGGTATTATCAATCGGAAAATGACAAACCGAGTTACTATGCTACTATTCGCATATGCTTACCGTAATAGAGTTTATAGTTCAAAATGAACTTACCAACTAATACGAGAATGAGCGAGAAGTTCATGGTGAGTGTCTTGTTATCCTTTGTTTGCAGAGGAAAACTGATAAAGTATACACAAGTTGTAATGTTTTATACTAACTCACGAGAAGCCTGCAGAGAGACGACAAAGACAGCAGGAGGTTGTTTTGCCCAGAACACAAACAGCAGGACCAAGGGAGATAATGCTACGTCCGCTGAGATACCTGGGACTTAATCAGCTATTGTTACTCTGTGTTTCTATAATAAATCGTGCTGCATCATGCTCCATGGGTTTTTCAATCTATATCGTAATCACTTTTGATGGGAAAGGCTTAATGCTTGGCGAAATGTTGTCAGTTGTTGGTTAAAGACAGTAGTCTCAACGAATGTGTCATGGTTTGACGACAGTAACAGCAACAACTTGTATTCGTTCTTCTTAAAATTACGTAAGGAGGTAAACGACTACTACTGACATTGGACAACGACGACCTCATTGTATTGGATACCGATCACCGGATTGTTTGGTACACATTCGATTGTGGTGATGTGGGAGCAAGGCAGAGTGCGGCCTCACGCAACGAGCAAAGACTTGTTTTATGAAGATTGCGACTGAGTGGGGTTTTTGCGCCGCTTTAAGCAACAATCTAGCAATATCATGGGGAAAGATACCGTAAATGGGGTCCTTTCATTACATGGAAACCGAACCCGCGTCTTCAGTGTGACGGGCGAACGATTGTACCACCTGGGTACCCCACCGTCCATGAAAACTGTGAGTCTGGCCACCAATAGAGAAGGACAGTGAGTGAGTGAGTGAGTTTAGTTTTACGCCACACTCAGCGTTATTTCAGCTATATGGCGGCGGTCTGTAAATAATCGAGTCTGGACCAGACAATCCAGTGATCAACAACATGAACATCGATCTTCACAATTGGGAACATGATGACATGTATCAACCAAGTCAGCGAGCCTGACCACCCGATTCCGTTAGTCGGGTCTTACGACAAGCACATTCGCCACATAAGGCAAGCATGGGTTGCTGAAGGCTTATTCTACACCGGACCTTCACGGGTCAGGGAAGGACAGAATAAAATTTACGCGAGAAGCTGATTCATTAAGGATTTTCGCCGATCCATAACTTTTATTAATGTTTACCTATTACACCCATTGGAATGTATTTTGGCAGATAATAGTTCTCTGATTATTCTGTAAAATGTTTATCAGATGAAGTTTGATGGGATTCCCGAGTAGTGTTATTTAACAGTAATGTCAGTGAGATAAAACTTAAAGTTTGAATTCCTCTTTGAAACACCACTGGAAATCGTAATTTTGCTAACGAAAAGTGCTTGTACTATACAACAACTGTTGGCTTTATACTACACAACAGTAGCTTATACTACACATCTGTTGGCCATATACTATACAACAACTGTTGACCTTATACTATACAACTGTAGCTTATACTACACAACTGTTGGACTGATACTATACAACAACTGTTGGCCATATACTATACAACAACTGTTGGCCTTATACTACACAACAGCAGCTTATACTACACAACTGTTGGACTGATACTATACAACAACTGTTGGCCATATACTATACAACAGTAGCTTATACTACACAACTGTTGGACTGATACTATACAACAACTGTTGGCCATATACTATACAACAACTGTTGACCTTATACTATACAACTGTAGCTTATACTACACAACAACTCTTGGCTTTATACTATACAACTGTCGGCCTTATACTATATACAACTGTCGGCCTTATACTATACAACTATCGGCCTTATACTTTACAGCTATTGGCCATATACTATACAACAACTGTTGACCTTATACTACACAACAGTAGCTTATACTAAACAACTGTTGGCCATATACTATACAACATACAACAACTGTTGGCCTTATACTATACAACTGTCGGCCTTATACTATACAACTATTGGACTGATACTATACAACAACTGTTGTCCTTATACTACACAACAGCAGCTTATACTACACAACTGTTGTACTGATACTATACAACAACTGTTGGCCATATACTATACAACAACTGTTGGACTGATACTATACAACAACTGTTGACCTTATACTATACAACAGTAGCTTATACTACACAACTGTTGGACTGATACTATACAACAACTGTTGACCTTATACTATACAACAGTAGCTTATACTACACAACTGTTGGCCATATACTATACAACAACTGTTGGCCATATACTATACAACAACTGTTGACCTTATACTATACAACAGTAGCTTATACTACACAACTGTTGGACTGATACTATACAACAACTGTTGACCTTATACTATACAACAGTAGCTTATACTACACAACTGTTGGCCATATACTATACAACAACTGTTGGCCATATACTATACAACAACTGTTAACCTTATACTAAACAACAGTAGCTTATACTACACAACTGTTGGACTGATACTATACAACAACTGTTGGCCATATACTATACAACAGCTGTTGACCTTATACTACACAACTGTAGCTTATACTACACAACTGTTGGCCATATACTATACAACAACTGTTGACCTTATACTACACAACGGTAGCTTATACTACACAACTGTTGGACTGATACTATACAACAACTGTTGGCCATATACTATACAACAACTGTTGACCTTATACTATACAACAGTAGCTTATACTACACAACTGTTGGACTGATACTATACAACAACTGTTGGCCATATACTATACAACAGCTGTTGACCTTATACTACACAACAGTAGCTTATACTACACAACTGTTGGACTGATACTATACAACAACTGTTGACCTTATACTATACAACTGTTGCCCTTATACTATACAACTGTAGCTTATACTACACAACAACTGTTGGTCTTATACTATACAACAACTGTTGGCCTTATACTATACAGCTGTTGGCCTTATACTATACAGCTGTTGACCTTATACTATACAGCTGTTGACCTTATACTATACAGCTGTAGCTTATACTACACAACAACCGTTGTTCTTATCCAACATCTGCTGGCCTTATACTATACGAGAACTGTTGGCCTTATATTATACAGCTGTTGGCCTTATACTATACAGGTATTGGCCTTATACTATACAGCTGTAGCTTATACTACACAACAGCCGTTGTTCCTATACGATACAACAGCCGTTGTCCTTATACTATACAGCAGCCGTTGGCCTTATACTATACAGCAGCCGCTGGCAGCTGCACCTTCCTGTTCGGAGGTGAAGGTGGTGTTTGGAATGTCAAGATTGGGAAACCAACGAAGGGCTAAAGTCGTGTTCTAACAAATGGAGATTCAAAATGGACTTCCATGGTCGAAAAACTCGGGATTCGTCGAACAGCATGTGACTTTGGATGATGGTATTGGGTGGTATGAATGACTGGTCACACTGCGCTACACATAGTATTCATGGCAGGGTCACGTGTCAAAAATACCGGGAATACGCTATCAACCACTCGTTGTGCTATTCCCAAACCGTGTATAAAGCTTGCAAAGTTTCAGTTTTCAACATGATAAGGCATGAGTTCATCGTGACAGTATCCAACAGCTATGCATCGAGGTCCTGCAATGGCTAGCACTTACCTCTTGAACCTCCCCTTGGAACACGTCCTAGACATTAATGGTCGAATGCAATGGTGAACTCAACAGAAGTTGGTGTATGTCTGCCCAACAGAGGTGGTTTTGCCTGATATTTGTGACGACGGTTACAAAAAGCTTATTTCGTATAGACTGAGTCAAAAAAGAAACTTCACATTCTTCCTTCAGGGCACTATGAAAGAACAAGAGATGGTAAGATGGTTAAATTGTTATTATTTCATTGCTGAGATCTGTGTGATGTACTCGATACACTGACAGTGTCACAATCAGTTCCATTTGGCTACACCGCCGTTCCAAAACATGGGTTTAAAGAATGTTAAGTCACAAGAATAAAAAATTCGAAATTTCTCAGTTCAATATTGTGTATGGCCGCCGCGCGCATTCACCACTGCTGAACTGTGTCTCCTCATCGACTGCCTGATGCTTGTGAACACGTGGTTGGGGATTCTGCGCCATTGCTCTTGTAAGGCAGCGACAAGTTCCTGCAAATTCTGAGGTTGGTTCCTAAGACCAAGAAGCCTTCTCCCAAGTGCATCCCAAACGTGCTCTGTTGGTTTAAGGACAGGGGACCTCGATGGCAAGTACATTCCAGCGTTTTGAAGGAATTTTCGTGTCAACATCGCGGTATGCGACCGAGCATTATCATGCTGGAACTGTAGACCTGGGCCATGAGCCAGCCGCCACAAAAGGAACGAGTTCAAGGGTGATATCGACGTCGAGAATGGAGATAGGCAGCCCGCAACCGATTTCGAATGGTCTGTGAGGACAGTTACTCTAAACATCTCAGCCGTGGTTCGTGTAGCCGGCAGAAATCTGTCACGTAGGTGACGTAGGACAATTTGGCCGTCTTCTGCTCGTGACGTCACACGTGGAGAACCCGACCTTGGGCAATCAGAAGTGGTGCCAGTTTGTTGTAGACGACCTCGCAAGTCATACACAGTACAACGGCTGCATCCCATTGCTCTTGCGGCGTGAATAACTGATCTTCCCGCTTGCAAAATGCCATGGCATTTAAAGTACCGTTAGAACTGTGGTTTAAAAGTGTTTTTCAATTTTTGAGGCCAGTGCAAATACGTGCAAATGAAGAAAACTTCGAAGATCACGTGACCGACTGCACGTACAATACCTGATTTGGCACTAACGTCATTTGCACAACGAGTGGGTTGAGTGGGTTTTGCTAACGTTACTGTAATAATTATGTGACAAGAGTGAGGCGTTACCCGAAAGCCTACATCGATAAGACAAGACACATGCATGTGTCTCTCGCCAAGATCTACCGGTTGTAATCTTTATGTTACGACAAAACATGGGACACGCCCATCTGAATAACGCTGCTGTACACATCACTGGTGTTCAGAACAGACAGGTGATGTTTAACATCTTCACACCTGTGGGTGTCACACTGTAGCCTCCTTTTGCAAGATTACTGAAGGGGATCTATGGTGTGGTTTCTCACAATTGACGTACTTCATATGGATAATGTGCGGTAAAAGTTTCAGTCATGTGTTTGTGTGGTCCATGTTTAATCATACCACGTTATACCTTGACTTTCCTACAGATATCATTGATCACTTGGGTGGGTGAATACTATATTTTTACGCCGCTGGTAGCAATATTTCAGCAATATCCCAGAAATGGGCTTTACACGTTGTACCCATTGAAGGTCTTCAGTGCGAGGAGCGAACACTTTTAACTAACAGGCCAGCCCACCAGCCCCATTTTGGAAGAATAAAGAACAGAAACAAAAACATGTTCTTGTGGAAATGTGTGTTTACTTTTTATGATTCAAGGTTGAAGATCATTCACACGTGGCTACATCCGAGAATGGCAACTGGAAACGAAAAGCACAGTTTAGGGTATAGTACGAATGAAATTATTTTTATGGGGTCTGTTAGCAGCAATAAAAATAGTACTAATACCAGAGAGCAAGTGTATCATGATAACCACCGGGTTGTAAGGATTGTACTTAGTAAGCAACGCCTTATGTCAGTCTTTAACGCTAAGCCATACCGATCTCTCTACCCTGTCATCTATTTCCCAGCGTTGATGAGAGCCTGGAGAAGAGCGGCGTCGGAGGAACCACTGCTGCTGCTGCTTCCGCCGCCGCTAGAGATGGGGACGGGGATTGGGATGGGGTAGTCCTCGGAGGAGGAAGAGGAGGACCCGGAGCTACCCCCACAACATCCGCAGCCGGAAGACCCGGATGAGCCTGATGATCCTGACGAGTGGTAGTGGTGCACGTGCTTGACGGAGGAGGAGTGATGGTGATGGTGATGACGATGTCGACGGTGTCGATGGGCGAGGCTGACACCCAGAAGCATAGCTGGAACCACAGAAAATAATAACCTGGAATTCTTCGTTGCTGAATTTCTCTTGGTATTTCGGGTTACAGTGGAAGTATACTTTTAAGTCTACATTTGAAAGATCTAGCACCTGTAAGTAGACGCATTCGAAAGG
The DNA here is from genome assembly GCF_037392515.1 of Haliotis asinina. Taxonomy (NCBI): domain Eukaryota; kingdom Metazoa; phylum Mollusca; class Gastropoda; order Lepetellida; family Haliotidae; genus Haliotis; species Haliotis asinina. Next base: position 9,427,524 of record NC_090295.1, on the reverse strand, counting down.
CCAGGAGGACATGTCAGCTGGTATAAGGCCATTCCAAGTGACCCATATCGATGAAATTTATGCGCCAATGTACATTGTACATTCATCCACCGCATGTTATTATAACAAAATATCTGTTCCAACAACGGAGAGTGCTTTGTTACCCTGTCGTAGAGGAAATATGTAATTTACATTCATACAAGAAACAACTGTATCAATATAGCGTCTAGATTAATGCTGTCATGTACTTACCAACAAAAACTATGATGAGAGAGAACCTCATGATGCACGTCTTGTTTTCTTTTGGAAACAGATGCGAACTGATAGTCAGTGACAAGTTACCGCGTATATATACCAGAACTCTCTTCACACGTGGAGCCTACACAGAGACAACCAAGTCAGCAGGATGTGGTCTTCTCAACAGCAGCAGCAGCAACAACAGGACCTACGGGGATAATCTGGTCTCCTGCAGGTTTGCTCTGTCTTGTAATTTTAACACCCTCTGTCTAAAATAAGCTTTGCTGTATCATCAAGGAAGACTGAATGTCGTATGAAGAAAAAACACCCATAAAGCTGATGGCAGGAGATCGTATATGTAAAACCAGCGATGGGAAGTGAAAAGATCACAGAAATATATCATTTAAAAAAGTAGGGGGTATTCCATTTTGCGAGCATACCGCTAGCCAATGCCAATGCATAGAGGAAATCTAATATAGATCCATACAGATAAAAAATTTCCAAAGGAATGGAATAAATTGTCACATTTTCCCTTAATTTCAGTCCCCTTCTGCACTTCATCAATTAACCCATCAATCTTGTAAATCCAATGTCCCCTACCTTTTTCATGGTGTACAATGTAATGTACTCGGACGCTCGGATAACGTTAAACATTGAATCAGGTCGAAATGGTATAAACTGACTCCCACCTTCACTATATTTGGAAGTAAGCGCTAATCGAGACCTGAAGTTTAATTTTTTCTTCGCTTTGATCTTAGGGATAATGTGTTTTGCCGTTAACCAAGACCGACCGTGCCGTTGACGACTCGTGTGTGCTCGCAGAAGCTAATGACTCTTGTGGACGTTATGTTACGACTAAGGTATCGTTCCCACCAATAATGGCTCTCTCTCTCTCTCTCTCTCTGTCTGTGTGTGTGTGTGTGTGTGTGTGTGTGTGTGTGTGTGTGTGTGCTAGTGTGCGTGCTTGGGTGCTTGCGTGCGTGCGTGCGTGCGTGCGTTGTGGGGTTAGGGGAGTGTGAATATTTTAAGTGGAGCTCACCCATTTTGTGTGTTGGGAGTCATCAATTCTGTCAACATGTTCTGGAGGTGGTTTCATTAATTTACATGACAAAGAAGGAAGAGGGGAATGGGGTCACTTACTGTCTACATTATTTTTAGAGGGGGTGGGGGTATCATTCGCATTGTACATGCAAACATGAGTTTGCGCCACTTGGAACTGATTACCTTTTGTAGTTTTATCACAGTCTTTCAGACTGATATGACAAAAAAGCCCGAAGCTGATACAAAATGTTTACAACATCGGGGAAACTCTTGAGTACGGTACTGAAGGAATCAAGTAATATAAGTGAGAAGCCTGGATTCAAACACATGATCATACAATTCTGGAGGTTTTCAAGGTCGACAAATAACTGTAGACCATTAATTTTAACATTTTGCATCTGGTGTATTAATCAGTTTTGAAAAATCAGTGGCCACGAGGGCCAGTTTAGTAAAAAACGTTCAAACATCAAACTACACATTGGACAGAATCGGTGTGATGTTTGTTAATGGAAGAATTTTTTTCCTGGTGGTATTTTTAAATACCGATCTTCTTGTGATAAGAATTTAATAAAAATTAATATCACGAAACGTTTGCGGACTGATTTTCAACACCTTAATAACTGACTTTATCATATTCGTGTGCATTAAATTAAGAAAGAGTTATGTGAGACTTTCATAAAGCTAGTGGGGAAAACTTTAACGATGTACTGGCCCGTTTCACAATCACCCCGCATTGGTTTGCTGGACGGTTGAACTAATTCGCGCTTTTGCGAACGGTTCTGACATCACTAAGCTGTTACAGTTTCTTTCTAGTCGTAGACATGTAAATTTCACGTCATACACAAATCCCGTTTCAAGAGAGATTACTGTACAAACTATAGATCTTAAGGAGGTGCAAGTGGTGATACAATCTCAAAAGATTCATTATTATCACATCAACATTGACTCACTCGGTTGAAATGTTTTCAAATGTAAATTATACGTGATGTTCCGCTGCTTTTTAGAAGAGTAAATAAGGTTTCTGCTAAGGTGCATGTAATTGCGGTCCTTATAACATAAGACAAAATGATACCGATGACTTGCAGTCTATCACAAACATCTAATAGACATAAAGAATACAAACTACAGGCAAACTAAAAAAAATGGCACCTTTGTCACAAAAATGAAACAAACCTGTAGTTTCAGAAACTGTTATCATTCATTTGTGCGCATTGTTTGTTACAAGGGCGCAGTGGCAATTAATGGAACAGCGCGGAAAGCGAGTTCTGTCTTTTGGCTTCCCCTGTGCCCCTACGGGTCTTCAAATTGTGTATTGTTTGACGATGGCAGCTCAGTTCTCGTGTGACTACTGCAGCTGATTGTCGCTTCCTGATTAAACTTGCAATGTTGATACATTTTCCTGTTCAGCAATGTCAATGTGCTTGCATTCCAGTGCGATAACTAAGGCGGGCGCGTGACCCTCTGCACGTGATTTCTTCCTTTCACGTTTTTCAGCAAAACCTTTCAAGTCTGTCGCCAAGGGCATGAACAGGAAACCTACTGGTAAACACATATAAGATGATCCACGACCTGACAAATCACCCCAATTTGCATATTTGGGAACGCCCGACAGAATGATCCACTTGAAACAAGAGGGAGACAGGTTGTCTGATAAATATCGAGAAGTTCATTTTCCCCGTGCGTTTCACGCATGAATTGTTAGAGCACACTTGATTTGGGAACAGGTACAATCCCAACGAATTGAATCAACACAATATACTGAGCAAATATGTTTAGGACCACCGATCCATTTCACGAAGCAAATGACATTTTCCTGTGTTTTTTTTAACAAAATTGTTGAATGTCTGAAATGCTTGTCAATGCCCCAAACATCTATTTGTCTTCGTCTTAACTAAAGGTTAGCGTGGAATATCAGTATCTTATGCCTGAAATTGCAGTATTGTCATTCGAAGGAATATGCGGTGTTGTTTAAATGGGTAAAGTTGACTTTTCGTCTACTACATATTAAATAGATAATAATTACATGTAGTTAATTGTGTTTCATTTAACTTTTTAATATGTTAAAAGTTATCTGTTACTGAATGGTGGTGGCTTAATCAGAGTAGCAAGGGGGAAATATTTTTATCCCATAATTTTGTTCCTATTTCTCTGTACGGGCTGATTTTCGTCCATAATTCCGCTGGTGATCTACCGGGAATACATGTCTTGGAAATTTATATAAGCGGTTCCAGAGAAATAGTTAGTATTCAAACAATATTTCCAAATTTCTGTCATATTTTTATTATGGTCACCAAATTTGTGTACAGAAAACTGAAAATACCTTTTGACATTGATAAGTCAGTGAGAAATATCTTTGTACACACATTTGTCGGTTTGGGGATTACTCAGTACCGCACTCAGTAGATTTATCAGTGATTAAAAAAAATATAAAATACAGACAACTCACCAAAGATTACTGAGTCTCTTTTTTCATGACATAGTATGGGAACAGTAAAAACCTGATATAGTATGTGTCAATTATTATAACAGACACAACAATTTGTTTGAGTGGCATTTTAGAAGTTGAGGTGTACAAATAGGACAAATTGTATGGATAACAACTTCTTTATTGCGTAATAGCGACGTTTCGATGCAGATTCTTGTACCGTTGTCAAGCATGAATGATGCAGGCGGAGGTGAGGCTGATGATAGAGTCGGTAGAGAGGTTGGTGTTGAGGGGTTGTTGAAGATTGTCAATTCTGTGGCGTAGTGCCCGGAGAGCTTCTTCACGCGGTACATTGGTGAATAGATCCACAACGTCATAACTGATCATGGGACCTGGGTTGGTGATGTCACGGATCTTGGTACAGAAGTCGGTTGAGTCGCTGATGAAGGAGTTGGCAGATTTACCTAGTGGGGAGAGTACTTGGGTAAGGTGCTGGGCGGTACTATAAAATACGGTGTCACGGGAACAGATTAGTAGACGAGTTTTGACGGGGTTCTTGTGGATTTTGACTGTGGCTCTGGCATAAGGTGACTGGGGGTGAGATACTGTCAGTTTGCGATACAGATCAGTTGAGAGTTCATATTTATCGTGGAGCGTCTTTAACATAGCCTTGTGCTGGCGATTAAGCTTGGCAGTGGGATCCCTCTTCATCTTCCTGTAGGTTGAGGTGTCATCTAGGAGGTTGTCCACCATGGAGTGGACGTGGTCTTTATCTAAGATTACAGTGGCTCTGCCCTTGTCAGCAGGGGCGATGACAATCTCTGGATCCTGTTTTAGTTGTTTAATGGCTTGTTTCTCAGCTGGTGTGATATTGGGTTTTTGAGGTTGGGCTTTGTGGAGAATGCTGGTGATCTGGTGTCTGATGAAGTCAATGTTTCCACCGGGTGCAAGCTGTTGGAGGCCTTTCTCAATGTTGGCGACAAAGATGTCCGAATTGATTTTGGGTGGTGTAGGGGCAAACTTGAGACCTTTGGCAAGGGCAAGACACAACAATGCTGGGAAATTAGGCGGACTTATGATTTATGCTTTAATTATCACTCACTGAATCAGTCTCGGTGTCTGAATCACTTGCAAGCCCTAAGTCAATGACTAGTCTGTCAATTTCCCTTTCTTCTGCGATTTCGCGTTGCCAGTAACCATCTTCAATTGTTTTAACATGTTTACAACATTCCGACCATTCTTTTGCACCGATTGCAGACATCCTTTCATTTGTGGCAACTCTTAAGGAACTTTTTGTGAACTGCAAGTTTTGTGAAGCGACATAATTTTTCACATTTGCCCAAATTAACTCAATCGTGTTTAGTTCTGCGTGGTATGGGGGAGACGTAGTACATCATGACCATGTTGCTTCAACATCGTGTCTGCTCTGTAGACAGGGCCCGATTTGTTGGATTTTGCAAGAAACAATAGTTCGGCTTTAAGCATTTTCTCATCAAATGAGACATTGTGCCTTTGTTGCCACGCTTTTATGCCATCCTAACTGTTGGCAGTTGTCGGACACTTGTCCACTTGCTGGCTATGATATGGTGCATTATCCATAACGATGACAGAGTGCAGTGGAAGGTTTGGGATCAACTTTTCCTGGAGCCGTTTTGAAAAATTATTAAAGTTTATCTCGTCTTGATAGTCTGCTGATTTGAGTTTGGAATCAAAAACAAGCAAAGCATTTGGAACAAAACCGTTTTCAACCCCTGCATGAACCACAATTAGCCGAGGTCCGGTGCCAGACGGAGCTTGAACCCCACTTATTACTTCACCCTCAAGTTGCCAACACTTTGGGACAATGTGGTGTACAAGCAACCATGTTTCATCGATAAAGATGAGTGTTCGATTTTCTTCTCTGTATTTCTTTATTGCACGCAAGTATTGCAAACGCTTGGAAACAATGTCTTTACGTTCCATTAAAAGTTTACTGTTTGACTGCGTTTTTCGCCACGTAAACCCCATGTCTTTGAGATTTTTTCGAAAACTTTCCTTAGAACCCTTGTAGTTAAACTGGCACTTTGCCATATCATACATCGTATCCAGAATGGGAAGTTGTTTTTTACGCCATATAAACTTTGTAACTGCAAGTTTTGGGTTTGCTGATAAATGTAGGTCCACTCGCACTCCTATCACTTTCTGCCTTAATGCGCTTTAAAGTTGCCGTTGAGAGTCCAGTAGCAAGGCTACTTTGTAAAAGAGAATCTGCTTTGGTTGCACAATTTTTGTCCATATACATGATAGCATTGTATGCTATCTCCCTTGCCCGAGAATGAACTATTTGCCCATGTTTTCCTAACTTGGGACATATTTTACTACAACAGAAATCTGTTTAACAGTATTGAGACAGGTGTAAAACAGTAGCGAGACAGGTGTTACACAGTAGCGAGACAGGTGTTAATCAGTAGCGGTGTTGATTTTCATGTCACGGTTAGCATGTATTGCACGTGCATAATCGTCTAGCTACCTGTAGCAGCCACGTGTACTCGCCCAATTCGTTGTACCGCCTCTCTTGTCACAAATGCGTTTAGTGCGCAGGATCATCTAATATGTGTCTAGCGGTACAAGCTGGAAAATCTATGAAAGCGACATAAAACCATACTCACTCACTCACTCACGCAAACTTCCACTTTTTACTTCCCCAATATTTCGAACAATGTTCTATCCGCTTCATTCTGTTGGTTTCACATCACGCAACGTTTGACATTCCAAAGAGCTTGACAAGATCCTTGATCAAATGTTTGATTTTGCCAATAGTAGTCATGGTTCGAAAACAACTCTTGTCCTCAGGTGGAGGATGTTTCCAAACTTGACATATCAGTGACACTTATGGGACGAGATAATGTCGTCCTTTTGCGAACACCATGATATGTCTTCATAAACACGTGATTACAAGTCAGAAAGCTACAACGAACTGTTTTCAGCACCGACTTCTTATAAATTATGAGCAGGTATTGTTGTGTTTATTTAGTTTTCTTGTCACTAAAGATGATTTATTTTTTTCATGCACAAGAAGTGTGAAAAGGAGTATACAAGAAACTAACTATAACTGTCCATGTGATATAAACTTTGAACAATTATGACAATGAAACGCGCGAGAAGCGACATGACATGCAGCTAAAATTGCTATTGATGAAAACAACAATATCCTCTCAGCCTTTTAGGGTTTGCTTTTGATTGTGTTAAAGTTTGCATTAAAGAGTACAAAAATACATTTCATGGAAACAAGAAAATACATTTTTGAAACACATAGCCTCATCACTTATAAACGTTCACATGTGTATCTTCCACTCAAGTTATTTGGAGGGCACATTACTCTAGTGTTATTCCCAGGTTGGTGGAAGCTTGGTTTTATCGCGCTTTAGCAACATCCCAGCAATAACACGGTGGGGGACACCAGAAATTGGCTTTACACACTGTACCCACCTGGGTATCGAGACAGGGTCTTCGTCGTGACTAGCGAAAGCTTTAACCACAATGCTAGTCCACCAACCTGCATGGATAAGACGCTGTATTAGTGTATAACTTACGGCCTCTTGTTTGAGACCACGTTCTCGTTGTACATTGAAAATAAGTATTTTTTTAACAGAAGTTTTATTTACTCAAAAGCATCCGAAATTACAACAAACATCCGTGACTTCATTCGAAAGTGGAGGCTGGAAAAGAAAGAATTCAAATGTAATGCACGAATATTTGATAGAGAAATTGTTAACAATAGTCATCGTCTGACCTACAAGACCCCAAGAAACCAGTGGTCAGCCTCTCGCATTACAGGCTGTAGAACCCGTGACAATCCGGGCGTCAACTGGTCATCTGCAACCTATAGTTGTCGTAAGAGGCGGCACATGGTGATGGTCACCTGGAGTGGTTGACACGTCATCGTATCCCAACTGCTAGGGACGATGCTAGTGATACTGGATCACTGGATTGTCTGGTTCAGACTCGATTATTTACAGGCTGCCGCCATAAAGTTCAGTGCGGCGTAAAAGTGTAACCACTCACTCAGTATCACATTAGAATTAGTGAGTGAGTGAAGATTATTTAGCGGCTCAGTCAACAGCATATACAGGCAACCTGTAAGTTACTCATTGAAAGCTTTTAAAGTCAGGGGTTCAATCGCCGGACGCGCGGGACAAGTCAGTTTGTATTTCGGGCAATCAAATAATGGCATTTTGCTTGGCCGTGGGCTATTTTGATAATTTCCCCTTACGGTTTCAAACTGCAAATATACTTGGATTTCCTTTCATATATGCTCAAAATATAGCTATTAAATTTCGCAATGATAACTACGTTATATTTATTTGCTATTTGTCCATTTTATATTAATATCAAATGCATGTTGATGTATTCTTTCATAATCATAATGATTACGTCATAAAAATCAGGGCAAGTGGAAAATTAGTCAGGACAAGTTACCTTCTTAAGGTCACATGCCAAGTGGCAAATAGCTTTTAAAAAACTGAACCCTTGATTTACAAAGTTATAGGAAACTGGGGCAATTGGGGCACAAGCAGGACCCGAGTTTCCTATTTTATTTGGTCGATGTTAGGCAACAGAATATTGGGCATAGCAATTCAACCTTGAGGGGGATGTTGAGTGGCCTAGTGGTTAAAAGGTTTGCTTGATAGCTGCGATCCCCATTGTTTCCAAAAATGGAAATCCTAGTTTTTATGTTCCCCACGGTTATATGGCTGGAATATTATAGTGAAACTAAAATCACTCACTCAGACTCACTGCCCTGAAAATCTGTCCGCGATTAAATCACGTTTGTTCAGAAAATCATTTTTGTAACATTCCTATATTTCGTCTTTCTTATTAGTTACAGAAAGCTGTTCCCTCACAGCCTATTTTCCAGCGTTGATGAGAGCCTGGAGAAGAGCGGCGTCGGAGGAACCACTGCTGCTGCTGCTGCCGCCGCCGCTAGAGATGGGGACGGGGATTGGGATGGGGTAGTCCTCGGAGGAGGAAGAGGAGGACCCGGAGCTACCCCCACAACAGCCGCAGCCGGAAGACCCGGATGAGCCTGATGATCCTGACGAGTGGTAGTGGTGCACGTGCTTGACGGAGGAGGAGTGATGGTGATGGTGATGACGATGTCGACGGTGGCGATGGGCGAGGCTGACACCCAGAAGCATAGCTGGAATCACAGATATACAGAAGTGTTTACATCTATTTGCTTCCAGTAATCACAAATACATGCTGGAAATGTAAACCTTCTCCGATACTTGAAGAAATGTACAGAAAATTGCATAAATCCTAGCTAGGTATTATCTAACAATGTGTCAAAATATTTATGTTTACCTATTTCAGGAATACAGTAAAGGTGCCTGTGGTACTTGTACTCACATTGATTCTTCTACTGATATTCATATTAATACTTATATCGATACTTTTATTGATACTGATTTTGATACTTATACAGATATTGATATTTAAGTCGGCAAATTATACGTACGAACGTTTTGACGAAAGGATGACGTAAACGCATATGGTAAATTATTACTCGCCCGTTGAAGATACTGCAGTGTAATATTTTCACTTCAATATTACACAAGTGTAATACCGCTTGACGTATGACGTCAAAATGGTTCAAAGTTGTGACGTCACAATGCTAATGTTGATGTCGCGATTTTACTAGACCTTGCTTGACTTGAAAGCTGAGTGTCCTCATACTATAGGCAATTTCGCCGCAGTTTCTGTCTGTTTTTGTTGGCGAGTAATGAACAGAATACTAAACTCGCTTCCGTGAAATACCATTTTCATTAAACTCGTTAAAGATTTAGTATCAAACTCGCTTTCGCTTGTTTGATACCAAATCATTAACTCGTTTAATAAAAATGGTATTACACGGAAGGTCGTTTAGTATCCTCTATATATCATTAACATTAAAAGTTACAAGCTGAACATTCGTTATATTACAGAGAAGATCCGTGAAGGTCCCGGGGTAGAATAGGCCTTCAGGAACTCATGCTTGCGATAAACGGTGACTATGCTTGTCGTAAAAGGCGACTAACGGGATCGGGTGGTCAGGCTCGCTGACTTGGTTGACACATCTCATCGGTTGCCAGTTGCGCAGATCGATGCTCAGGTTGTTGATCACTGGATTGTCTGGTCCAGACTCGATTATTTACAGACCGCCGCCATATGGCTGGCATATTGGTGAGTACGGCGTAAAACCAAACTCACTCACTCACTATTACAGAGAATATTCATTGTTAGAGAAAAATAGAGGCATACTTTATACAAAGTAACTTTGTGACGCGAAGGGATTTCAATGATTATTATCTACAAGGAATAAACGACATATACCCGATTACATGAACATGAAGCGATGAATACCATTCATAAAATGTACTTACCAACGAAAACGAGGATGAGTGAGTATTTCATGGTGTCTTCTTATCCCTCAGAAACAGAGAAATGATGAAGTAGAGAAAGGTCCCCATATATATATATACATTATAGAACTCATCTCATGTGGAGCCTGCAGAGAGACGATGAAGTCAACAGGATGTGGTTTTGGCGACAGAGCAGTAACAGCAGGACCAAGGGAGATAATCTTACCTCCCATGCGATGCCTTGGTCTTAATCCGTTATTGGTAACACCTTGTCTTTAGAATAACTTGCTACATCATGTCACGTTGATATTTCATTTTCATCATAAACCCTTATTATGACGATAGATGCTTTTCTTTTCCAAGCATGGGTGGTTGGGTAGCCTAGTGGTTAAATCGTCACGCCGAAGACCCGGGTTCAAACACATACATGGATACGATGTGAGAAGCCCATTGTCCCCAGCCGTGATGTTGCTGGAATATTGCTGAAATCGCCATAGAACTAAACTCAGTCAATCAGGCATTTTTTTCCAAGCAGGCGGGGAAATATTTCAGTCATATTTTGTGTTCGACAGCGAAGTACCTCGGAACCAAGTACATATGTAATGGTTACTTATGTGTCAATATTCGTACTTATTTTGCTAATGACATAATGGAAACCGGACATAATGCTCAAAGAAAGAAAATCACATTAGCAACTGTACGATTAAAAAACAACAGTGTACCTCTGTTTAAAATGAATTTGACAACCCAGTTATCTCTTAGGCTTTTAAGTGATTTTGTGACTGTGTTTTAAACATAAAACATAATGTAACATTTTCCAAATCTGTTTTCTAATCGCACAGGATCAAACCGGGTGGGGCCTCTTCGAAAGGTGGCGATTTACCGAAAGACTTTTAAGTGTGTTACTTGTTGTTTCCATGTCTGATTCCTTTTTCGTGATACGCTTTGATCACTAAGCCACCGTAGTCCAAAGACGTATGTATTGAGTGTTATGAGAGATTTGTATTGTGGCCTAATGCCAAACCATTGACAACGTGTGCGATGATACTTATTCCATATTTTATGCATCAATTATTCAAATCATGTCTCTTTCGCTTGTTCTTGTCAGTACCTAACTTGCCTTTGCGTGGGTTTATGCTGGGCAGGATACACTCACCTGTATCTAATATAACTGTAGAATATTGGCGTTCAGTAACCCATGCTTGTCGTAAGAGGCGACTAACGGAATGTATGGCCAGTCTCCCTGACTTAGTTGGCACATGTCATCGGCTCACAATTGCGCTGATCGATGCACATGCTGATCACTGGATTGTCTGATCGAGCCTCGATTCTTTACTGCCTGGAATATTTTTTTATAATAGCTTGAAAATACTGAAAAAAAACTAAACTGACTCACTCATTTGGAGGTACACGTGTACAAAGCATGTTCCGATTTGGTGAATAAATGATCAAAATTATTTAAGAACCGGTCATATACGTCATACTCCACATGCTTTGTCCGGGGAACAGTTCACTGGCGCATGGATGTATTTATGACGGGTGCCACTTAGGGGGCAGAATACGCTTTTACTACCATCACCATCATCACTATTTGATAGCAGTTTTATATATGCATGTCAACTTAATGTAATACTTAGGCTGCATAAGAATAATTAAATGTTTTTAGGGTACATTTTTCCCAAAAGTGACGAAGGCGGTAGGATTTTTAAAAAAAAATTTGATAGAAAAAAGTGACGAGGGAGGAACACATTTCTGGGTTTTTTTCTCTCAGGAATACAATTTGGATAGTTTAGAACGTGTTAATGACTCGTAGATTCAGTCACACTCGTTCTTACAGACACTCATTCTGCTAGTGGTCAAATGGATGATCTGCGGCAAAGTCAAAATTACATTTTTTAAAAACTGGCAATAAAAAACTGTTATGAGTACAAATAAAAGTGACGCGCCGATACCTGAGAAACATTTCACTTTTTTCATTTAGCCTTAGAGACATTGCCTGAACCAACACCAGCCAAGTGAAACATCAACCAACTGTACATCAATATATATTTATTCCTCTTGCGGGTTCTTTTCTAGTCATTCAAATATTCATCTCTGAAATTTATAGAATCTTTAGAAATGAAAACATCCAGCCTTATTTAACTCGAGTGTACTAGTGACGTGTGAGTGTACCATGGCTAAACGCTTTTGTCCACAAATGTTTTGAACTCTTGTTAAGATTAAAAATAATTAACTGATGATTTTCCATTCATACAAAGTACGAGTATTTCCATATCTGGCGAGTTTCAAAGGCCATGCATTACGGGAGGATGGGTGAGTGAGTGGGTGGATTAGTGAGTGAGTTAAATGTTTAATGCCGCTTTGAACTTTTTTTCGTAGGAAACTGTGGTCCAGTTGCGAAAACTTTCATATTTAGCCATGGACATTGTGCTAAGAACTGAGGGATCGCAACAGGCCAGCTATTGTGAAGATATGCATAATGTTTAGAAACAAAACAAAACCCAGTGTTAAAGATCCAACAATTTATTGGTGTCTTGAAATAAAACAAAATCAACAAGTAACGATACAAGGTTACGATGATAACAAATAACTGTGAACACCTTGTACAAGTGCGAGGATATACACACCCCATCTGAAAGGAGAGAGCGAATGTTATGTTGTAACTTTTGTTCACATATTCCGAAGAGTATTGGATTTTCAAATTCCGATTCTCGGCTTTGGCAGAAATAATCTCAGTGGCCTGACACTGTAAAGGCAACGATCGGATAAATGTGAAATATGAAATAGTTTCAACTAATCTCCACAGGGTTAATGGGCGTAGCAGCGTGGTCGCCGGTTCAGTTTACAGGTTCAGGTTACAGGCTACAGGTTACAGGTCGCAGGTTACACATAAAGGCTGGAAGTTCTGACGTAACACGTAACATGACGATGTGCGTGAGTGAGTGAGTATGATCAACAATTTCTCGGCTTCACAGGTTGAATATGTCTGGTGAAGTATCATCCGGGCACTCAAAAGAATTACGATGTGGATCGTAACTTATGTTACGTTTAAACAACATTTACGTGTTGTCCTACCTCATCACCTATTTGCCATTGTTGATGAGAGCTTGTAGAAGAGCGGCATCAGAGGAACCGCTGCTGCTGCTGCCGCCACCGCTAGAGATTGGGATTGGGATTGGGATGGGGTAATCTTCATCTGAGGATTCAGAAGAACCGGAGCTTCCTCCACAACAACATCCTGAAGATCCGGATGAGGATGAAGATCCCGAAGATCCAGATGATCCCGACTCGTAGTGATGGATGTGTTTGACGGAGGTGGAGTGACGGTGACTATGACGGTGACGGTGAGCAAAGCTCATTGTGACGAGCATGGCTGTTGGAAGCAATCATGATTGCATTAGTGGTGAAACAGATGCAGGTACTACACATGGTATCCATAGGAAATGTATGGAATCCGAGAAGGGACATTGTCGCGTTGTCGCATTGTCGCGTTGTCGCCCTCTCAAAAACAAGCAAAATGAGGCAAAAATTAACCAAAGCGCGACAATGTCCCTTCTCGGATTCCATAGAAATGTGATATGTTGTACAGTATTTATGGAGAGAAAGAGAGAGAGAGAGAGAGAGAGGGAGAAAGAGAGTAGGAGAGTAGTGAGAAAGCGAAGAGGGAGAGAAAGAGAAAGAGAGACGAGAATGACAAGAAAGAGAGTACGTGGGAGTGAGATAAGAAGAGAAAGGGAGAGAATGAGGAAAAGAGAGAAGGAAGAAAGAGATATAGAGAGGGAGAGAAAGGAGAAAAGAAAAGTGAGTGTAGAAAGAGAGAGGGAAGGGGAGAGAAGAGAGGGTGAGCGGTCTATTCTAAGATCATTTCGTAATCTCTAGGTCTTAACACATCACACGGTGGTTATGTTTACCTCCACCTGGTGACAATATTTACCACCTTTCTTCATCTCAGCGATATCCTATGTACTTGATGCTCTGACAACTCCCTATTTTGAAACGTAAATTACCAATCATGATTATTCAACAAAACTAATTCCAGGAGTAGTATTATGCAATGCAAAAGTAAAAAATAAGCGAGAGGGTAACTACGAAGCGATGACAATAGGTGTTAACGGATACAGTCAGCACGTGCTGACCTGCTCAAAAGCATATTGTCTGTTATTAAACTGTGATACTGTGATACATTATATATTCCACAATGTGATTCAATGTTGTTCGACCTGGGTAAGTTTTCATACTACACGGCCTAGACTTTCGAAGCTTTCTTAACGCTAAGGTAATAGGAAGTGCCTTAACATTAACTTACGACTATCTTAGAGCTAAGAGAGCTTAAAAAATCTAGGTCCAGATTTTGCACACATGCAGTGTTAGGGTTGCACAATTAACAAAACTTGAGAGAAAAAGAGAAATACGAAATTTAGAGAAACCAGGAAATAAAAATGTTTTCAAATATCAAAGTATGATCTTTCTCAATGTATAGTCGAAGATAAAAACAAAACAAAAACAAAAAAATAACAATACACTTAAGTTATACGTACCAAGAAGCACAAAGATGGTCAATTTCATTTTGAGTTCTGTCTGTATTAATGTATGAAGGGAAAAGAATGATGATGTTGTATCTGTGTGACTTATATACACCACAACACATACCAGTCACTAACTGCAGGAATGTCGGTGTGGTCGAAAGGTCCGTGTCGGTGACTGGAGATTAGGTGTGATTAAGGAAGACCTGGTGTTTGGTGTAGGCGTGACATAATCCAGATTATGACATAGCTTTATGAGCTGACATGTATATCATTGTTAGCATTTTTCATTATTTTTTTAATCCACATTGAACGTTGCTGACTCACATGTCTCTTGTACCAGCCTTATTTATAAACCTACTTGACTACTACTCGAATGCAGTACAATCACTGACTGTTTTAAGATATATAGTACTTCCACTTTAAGCACTTGGATAATGCTAGACCCTGAATATATGTGAGCGTAACAAATAGACCCATTTAAATTGAATAGGAGAATCAGTCACATGGAAAATTCGGGGATACCAGACTTGCCTCATTTACGGCTTTAGTATTGAGGGGAGAGCAGGCAGTAGGGAAAATAATGTGATTCAGGGACCGCGAGCCCGTGAGTGAGTTCAGTTTCACGCCGCATTATATTCCGGTTACATGGCGGCTGTCTGAAAATAGTCGAGTCTGGAGCATATAATCCAGTGATCAACAGTATGAACATCGATCTGCACAATTGCGAACCGATGACATGGGTCAACCAAGTCAGCGAACGTGAACACCTGATCCCGTTCGTCACCACTTACTACAAGCCTGGGTTACTGAAGGCCAATATTCTAATCCGGACCTTCACGGAAACTGAGACAGAGTTGGATTATGCTTGTATTAATAATATGTATATATCAAGAATCATGAAATACATGTCATGTCAACCTTTACTAAAATACAATTTTTGCAGCTTGTCATTGGAATCAATCACGTAATTGTATTGAATAGAACGAAATAATATTCTAACGAAGTGTGGCACGGGACCTCCGTGCTATAGATGTCTACGTTCACTATTTAGATATGTGTCCACTGTTTGTATAAACGATTACAGAAGGGGCGTCTAAACTTGGACAACACTTGACACCTCGGTACGTATTTCATGTCCCAAAATAGGTTGTGATGATACAAAATGACATTTACAGGCTTTGAATAAATTGCGTCTTTTGTGATATGGGAACGAAAACTTCGTTGTTGTATACGAGTGAGTGAGTGAGTGAATATGTGTTTCCGTCGCTTTAAGCAACATTCTAGCTATATCAGAGCGGGGAAAACCAGAAATGGGCTTACACATTGTACCCATGTTGGAAATCGTACCCGGGCCTTCGGTGTGACGAGCTAACACTTTAACCACTAGGCTACCCGACCACACCTTGTTCATTACCAGAGATCATGACGTTTAGGGGTGAAAGCGACATGGTGTTGAATGGGATTTCCAATGAAGAGAGAACACCTCTGGTCATCACTGTCGGCAACTTCAAGACCTAACTGTAAACGGATTTTATTACCCATTTGGGTGAGGAGATCACGTGTAATATCTTCGATACTTAGACACCGTACAATTTAGTGATTCCTGACTTTGATTGGTCGATCGTATATACTACATGTTCATTGGAGGCCGGAACTACTTTCACACCACAATGTTCATTCATAATATTTCATGAATTCATTGATTAGTTGACCGTGCTGTAATCGCACGGATTCAAGGTGTTATTGTAGAAAAACTCTAGACAAACAGAATTTCGATTCTGATGCTAATTCAATGTTTTATTTCATACTTCACTAACAATATGATGTTGTTTACTTAACGACATGTTTTGTAATAAACAATTGTCTAAAATTGATAAAACTGTCTGCTTCTTTTGTAAACATACATGGCTACCGACTGAAATACAATCAAACTCAATGACATTAACGGTCGTGTAACAAGAATAACACAACCACAAATATTCCTTGTGTTGTATTTGTGATAAACAATGAATATGGTGAAATGGGCGTGTCGGCTTCTCGCCAAAAGAATGCAGTGCAATATTTTTTATGCAGTGCAATATTTTTTATCTCATTGTCGAAAACAAAACTTTTGACAGATTTGCTCCTGTTTTTGACCATGACATTGACAACGTTGTGGCTGCGAACGAAAACTGTTGTCGACTCCGACTGTTATCTAAATTTATAGTTATCGTTCCTGACAAGGACATGGACGCGAACCAAAACTAGGTCACAGTCTGTCTCAGCGAAATGTTGACAAAAGCTGTTTGACAAAAGTTGTTGACATCATTGTGTACCGCCTGCCTAAAATAAAGCTCACAATTCCAGCATTTATTGCTGCCTTGCAGACTTAAAAATGACGGGTTATAACTGTTTTGTATCCAACAACAGTCGCCCACCTTCTGACAAATGTCGGCGGGGTCGACATATTCGCTTTCAGTGACAAAACCTTCAATATACAATGGTTGTAGATCAATCAGATCTGTGCAACTAGGAACCGATGACATGTGTCAATCTGGTCAGCGAGCCTGACCACCCGATCCTGTTGGTCACCTCCGACGACAAGCCAGGGTTACTGAAGGCCACTATTCTGACTCGGACCTTCATGAGTGAGGTCTTCGATAGATAGGAAGTACGAGTATATCCTGAAGTGAACGGTTTCAATGGTGATGTACTGTAGGAGTTGGATGTGTTTGGCTGAACGAGTGAGATTTCAGTCCCACCACGTCGTCGACGGGTCAGCCTAGGGACGGAGGCCATGTCTCTTCTCACCACCAGCACAGATTGCAACTGACCTGTTATACAGAGTCGCATCATGGACATCCTATTTTGGCAGCAGGATGACATGCCTTTGTGGACAATACTCAAACTCTGTTGTAAATTCTGACCATTTTATTAATGAAAAACATTAACAATAACAACATAAAACTGACGATGGACCGCTGAAGACGTGTGCAGTCTGAAAAAGAAAGAGGAACCATTGGAATATAAGTGACAATACAGTTTCGATAATCATAGGCAATTGCTAAAAGATTTGTAATTTGATTACCATACGAGCATTTCTCGAGCAAACTACACTGGTATTATATAACTATTTTGTTTCTGGATGAACAGGCCAACACAAGTTTCACAGAATTTTTACATATCTTTGCTCCCTGCCTTATAGGTCAAAAGTGATCAAAATGTATTTAAAATGAATTTAAAGATATCTTACCCAGTCATTTATTTGCCATTGTTGATGAGAGCCTGTAGAAGGGCGGCGTCGGAGGAACTACTGCTGCTACTGCCGCCACCGCTAGAGATCGGGATTGGGATTGGGATGGGGTAATCTTCATCTGAGGATTCAGAAGATCCGGAGCTTCCTCCACAACAACATCCTGAAGATTCGGAGGAATAAGATCCTGAAGATCCAGATGATCCCGACTCGTAGTGGTGGATGTGCTTGACGGACGAGGAGTGATGATGGTGGTGATGATGACGGTGACGATGGGCAAGCGCCACTGCTATCATCATTGCTGTTGGTAGAAGAAATTCACTAGTTCAACATAAATTAAATTTACTGTTCTTTGGTGGGTTCCATGCCATGACATAGATTGTATGGAGCCTAATACTGGTAAATCTGGTGGCTTCAGGACGTTTGGTTCAAATCATTCTAAGAATTGTTTTACATTCCAGCTGTGAAATAAAACCGCGAACAAAACACTTAAACAATTTATGAATGCAAGACAGTTTAAAGGCACATCATTATCCTGTAAAATACTGACATAAAAGGAACGCATTTTTCGAAAATAAATAAATAAATCTCATAGAAGTAAGCACTCACGTTTGTGCCTTCTATATAAAAACCTGAAAAAGCCAAGGTTGTGTTTCTTTTGCTGTTAAGGAGAGATTATAATCATACTTACCAAGGAAAACCAAGGCTATTTTCAGGTTCATTTTTATCGCTATTCTTCTTCTAAGGCGGATGAGTAAGCAAGAGAGGAATGATGAAAAAAGCTACAGAAAAAAATCCTTTTATACAATTATTACAGGAAGTTAATGCATCAGTATGACGTGGTCAGACGGTATGTGGACGATGTATATAAGGAAATATACCACGGTGTATCTCCACTTGAGGCGCTACCATCAAGCTGTCTCAGGAATCTGAACATTCTGTTGCACGCGATACTTTAAGCAATATCCTAATGTATTGAAAACACTGCGACTGCGTAAAGTGTGCACGTTGGATGATTGAGGATGATTTTGTTATGATATTTCCAGCTTATGAAAGTCTAAGATCTAAACATTATAATATTATTATAAAAAAACTACTTTCATCAACTCACGAGACAACTGATAATACTATTATTAAGCTACAACCATATGTTCATCATGGGCTAAGACTGAGGCGACGGGTTTTCTAAAGTGCAAGTTCCAACCTGCTGCTAGTATTATCTGCATATATGTCGGAGGCCACATATGCTGTATTCGCAAACTGAATTGATACGACGACGCTTCATGGCACGAATGACACGTCTTAAATATTGTACACCGTGATATGTTCATACTTTCACCCATGATGCTCATGAAATGTAATGATTTTATAGTAAGTTGCAAAATCTCGGGGATGAACACCTGAAACGGGCTTCGTACATTGTACCCATACGGGGAGTCGAACTCGGGTTTCTGGCGTGACGAGCAACGCTTTGATTTGAGGCCCTAGGTCCTTGCTATATCTTTCCATCGAGTGAGTGAGTGGATTTAGTTTTACGGGGATTTTAGCAGTGTTCCAGCAATGTTAGGGCGCGTGAAACCAGAAATGGACTCCATACAATGTACCAACGTAGGGAATCGGACCAGGGTCTTCGGGGTGACGAGTGAACGCTTAAACTCAAGCTTAAGACTACCCCTCACCCTTCTTTTCGTCGAAATTTGTACAACACGCTACAGTTCTAATGAACTGAACTTCGTGATACATTTGAGTTCGTCATAACCATTGTTAAACGATTATACGTTCATGTACGTACATGTATATGAATACATATGCATATGTGAACTTAGACTATATCATATTAAATATGTCTTAGCAAATCTAAAATGATGTATATAATTTACGTAATGACGTGTTTTCATTTTTTGGCTTTTTTGCCATTCATTCTATCAGCTGGAAAGTTGAAAATGTTTGATAATTGGTGTTTTAATGTTTTTCAATGCTTTACACGTTGTTGCAATAACTTTCTAGGGAAACAGCCATAGATTGCAAGAATAACTTCCTACTAAGTCCTGTCACGTTTGTCACCAGCAAAGGAAACGTTGGTATAAAAGCTCAACACTTCGTGATTCGGTCGTAAACAATTGAACATTGTCTGACTCTCACTACAAACTCTTTCACAATGAACGCAACTCTCATATCGCTGTTCGTTATCGGTGAGTACACAAAATATTTGTGGTGATGTTAGGTGACTTTAAAAATATTCATTCTGAATGTTGTCCATATATTTTTTTAATTTAAGCCTTCCCAGACAGGTTTTAAAATGTAAATATGTTACAGTTTGTATTTGTCAGAAAGAAAGCCATGTCTGTGGCACGTGAGTGGATATGCACAAACGAAATGCTTTCATTGTGAATTTCAAATCGATACTCGGTAGCGTATAATATATACTTTTAGCGATGATATTTGCGTGTCAAAAGGCATTATGGAAACATGAGGTGACCGTTTATCATAAAAAAATCCTTCAAACTTGCAACAGTTGGCAGACAATAGCGAGCGTTTCACCTTTTTAGCTTGACCTGATCAAGTGAATACTGTTGCACAACTGTCACAACTGGTTGGGTCTGTTATTATCAAGGGGTGCACCTTTGTCAGTGGATTGTCAACATGTCCGAACAGCCGAGAGAAGGCCGCGGTTTAACATTCTCTGCTCCCCTATTTAATAAAGTTAACTCTACCTGCCGTTTTTGCCAATTGAACCAGCTGAACAAGCTAAAGGTATTGAGTGTAAAATGTACACCAAAACAGCCTCCGTGTCAGAAAGATAACGTCATTTGACTGTGACGTCATGGTAACAATGATGTCGGAATGGCCTGTCAAGCAGTGATTGTATTGGAGTTAATCTTTAGATTTAGATTTCCCTTGAGCTCTCCCAGAAACGTTCACATTATAGCAACTGTGTTCTCTAAGCGACCAGAGTACTGTTGTGCAACACGATGTTACCCTTAAGGTGATCGTAACTCTCATACCTTAACAAAGACTTAAGGTGGTCTTAGCGTTAAGGTTTTTTTGTACAACCACACCCTGACCACCTGTGGTCTAACTTTATTTTGTGATGACGCAAGCGTATTTTGTTTCTGAACAGCCGGTCAGAATGTCATTACATTGTCAGGATCATGTTGTTTCAGTGTTACTGGTGACCGTCTCCATGGCAACTCTGTACCAGTATGGCGATAGCGAGCCGGTGGAGATGGAAATCAGGTATGACGAACCACCCCTTCCATCGCCATCATCATCATCATCATCTGGATGCTCAGGATAAATCAGCTGGTGGTGAGACATTTCACTTCCTTCCCTCCCACTCAACCAAGCCTGAACTCATTGTCGCGTAGCACATATATCCAGCCTACTATGAACTAATAATCATATAACGGTAGCACCAGGAGGTAGAGTACTACTTTTTACGGTGCAAAGATATGCAACGGAAACACATATGCATCCTACGTGAAACCACGTGGCAAAACAAGTGAGACCTCCTTAGTTAAATGTAAATAGATACAATTGTAATACAATACACTGAATATTGTTTTACGTCGCTTTTAGCAATATTCCATGGATATCATGGAGGGGGGACACTAGAAATGGGCCCATATGGGGAATCGAGCCAGGGTCTTCGGCGTAACGGGCGAACGGTTTAGACACTAGACTACCCCATTATAGTACAGAGGTTTTGTTTATATACCTTTACCTGTGACTAACGAGAAACAAAGGAATTTCATTTTTTACAAATCTGCCAGACTGACTGTTCCTGACAAAATTCGGTACATTTGGAGCAGAATATTTCCACAGACTTATACCATCCCTCAAGAAGATGTGCAGGATTCGGAATGGTAAAGAATGCGAGATTCAGGCATAATGCCGGTAAACATTTATTAATGAACAACTGGGTCCGAGTGACGTTTACTTCTTTGTTTCAGGACTCGGACGTCCAGTTTTACGCAGTACCCGGTGATGTACGTTGTGTTTATTTTTTGTGTAATAAAGTTATTTGTACAGAAAACTGTTTTGACTTATATCACCTTTTATGCGTGCATTCATAAATATATCAGATATATACTCATGCATATTTGGATGTTTTAACAAGTCAGAATAAACTGTGTCGGTAAAAAGCCTATACAGTCACTAAAGATAAACATATGCAATAATCGAGTCTGGATCACACAGTCTAGGGACCAGCATCATTTGCGACAAGAAAAGTTAGCGAGAGAGGGAGCAAGTGAGTTTTGTTTTATGGCGCAATCAGCAATATTCCAGTTATATGGCGACTGTCTGTAAATAATCCAGTCTGGACCAGACAATCCACGGAAAACATCATTACCATCGATCTACACAAATGAGATGACAATGACAATTAGGAGATAAACATCATGTGTTGGCCAATTTCCGGGTGTTATTGAGTATTTGAAGCACGGGAATGCATTTGGAACCGACGGCGTCAGCCGGAGGTTTCAAATGAAATATTCCCGTGCTTCAAATACTCAATAACACCCGGAAATTGGCCAACACATGATGTTTATCGACATTGTAAACACAAAAGTAAACCAAAGGGTTTTAGTGTCTGCACTCGTTTACATCGATTACGGGTACAGCAGTGAAGTGTCATCAGCTGGCCGTTTCAGCTGGTTCCCATGGTAGCCCCTGGAGCTGCCCATTTGTGACGTCATTCTAACTTTATGTCACAATATGATTTGAATGACGTCACCACTGTTGATGACACAACAAAACAATTGTTTACGTGTCAATACGCGGTGAATAGTCTTTCAGTTTCCGGGAATCTAATACCATTTAATCATGTTTTTCAACCAATCAGATTACACAACACAGTAAGTTTTGGTTTACAATCTTCGATGTCCCACTGTGGGGTTGAAATGACATAATGAGGTATTTAATGAGTGACTGGTAGAAATATTCCATGCACCTATATTAGGCACTCTACGGTAAAGCGTCTTATGCACATACATAATACTCGGAGTGATTGTTTAGGGAGAAACGACTATTGTCATAGAGATAGTGTATTGTGACACTACTGAAATACTATTGGAATAGCTTATTTTTCCCTTGAATTGTCTCAACTGAAGTCATTTTCCAAATGAATTCGTAGTTTATATGAAATATAAACACGATGAAGTAGTTTCAGTCTCGTTTAATAAGTGACAAGAAACTTGGAACCCTTGTTTAAGAGGTAACAAAGGCGGATAACTCTAAATGAAAGTGAACGAATCTCGTACTTCCTGTATTTTGCGCTGCGCATTTATCAACGGAAGTCAATTCCTAAACTGTCGATAGTCACACATACTATCGTTGCATCGATAGTTTTTAGTCTGTGCAATTGATTAATTACTGTCTGAATTGACTCAAGAATTGCAATCCATTCATAGTTTCATACAGCCCTATAAAATACCCGCTGCGACATTCCCATCTGAAAAGATATAGAATCACGCCAGAAGAAAATCGCTACCGTTACTTCCGATCAAAATAGTTTGGCATATTCACAATATACAACATTCGACAGAGGGATGTACGTATCCTATGTCTACAGTTCGTATTGTTCAAGTAAATCTGATGTTTTAGGGGAAGAAGGTCTGATAAGAAACCCTGAATCAGCGTAAAAGCGTATGGTCTGGGTATTGTTGTGAAACATTACTGAGTTCGATCCCCAAATTTATTTCTTTTTGGATTAGAGTTAGTCTCACGATTTGTACAAAACGCGTGTTTTTTCGGTTTTTGTGAATGAGTAAGTATGCAGTTTTCCTGTGCTCCGTTGTTCAAAACAACCTTATCTCTTAAGGTCAACCTTATCTCTAAGATTTCAACCTTAGACCTTTTCTAAGGTTAGCCTCCCGTTGCACGAAACAGGTATAACTAAGGTTAACCTTAAGTTAAGGTTGATATCTAAAGTTGGTCCGACCCAACCTTAGCGTCCCTAAGGTTGGGAAGGGAATATGGCGGCTGCTTTTATTTTCTACAACGAGACTGAGAGATGTTTGAGGAAGTAGTGTACAGAAATCGGAATGTCAAAAATAGCATATTAATGATCGCTGATATCAAGTTTTCATGAAAACCAATTATGATCCGATAAACCCAGAATTGGTTGAGATGTTTTCGAAATTACACTTACACAAACGCCGATGTGCGCTTTCCGTTATATTGGATAGTGTTTACAAAATCACGTTTCGACGAGGCCGATATTGAGACGCCTATTACATCACGCATATTTCATAGTCTGCTGCGACAAATGCACCATTGAATTCCCCATACATCATAGAATCAACTTACAAATGGTTTTTGTCACTAATATCAACTGTCTAGATAAAACGAAACGAAATATACTGGACACGAGAACGAACGCTGTGCTCGAAAGACTGTACATTTCAAATGTAAACAAAGAAAAATTCCACCACGTAGCATTTTCGGAAACTTTTCAGACATCTACCCGTCTAATCATTGCTTACAATGGCTCAGTACGCTTAGTATATTCAGGGGAAGAGTGTCGCAGCAAGAAAGAGCAAATTAAAAATAGATACAATGCAATCATTTAATGATTCATAAGAAACTGTCAAAGTTTCCGTGCAGCGTGACGCCATGACTGACGCAAAATCACGCAGAACGACACCGGTACTTATCGGCATTTCTGGCTTCTTCCGTCATTTACAATGTAAACGATAAACACATATAACAATACACAGATAGTCAGAATACATGTAATTATGATTACTTACATCTCACTTTTATGCACAAAAGATCCCTGAATCAAGGCAAGAGTAAAACATCATACGTGTATTGTCAGCAAAGACGCAATTTTGAAAGAAATCGGTCTTCGGTAGTGATGTCACACGTCAACATTGTTGCACATATTAGGCAATTTATTTGAGGTGAAGGTTGGTTGAACAAGAGAAAATACAATGGCCATATCATTCCGATTGCACTTTCAGTATTGTGATGTATATTTTGCATATTGTCTAATTGTTGATATATTCAGGACACTATTTCAATGGTAAACTCATTTGTTTTTCGTTTTGTCTAAAGTACGTTGAATTCTGACATAGAAGCAGAGACCTTTGACATATTCAATGGAAATGAGATGACGTCACAAAATGCAACAAACATGCCATAATGTCAACTAAAATGTGGCATCATTTTCAGTTATGTTGTGTCATTACATTTGAAGATGTGTCTGTTACTCCGTTAATACTGATGGAAAATTAATCAAAATACATCTACACAAACAGGAGAATTTAGGAATCTAAGAACTAAATTATGTATCGTATATTATCAACCAAATCGCTTCCTCGTGTAGTACATTGGAATCTTTCCTTATAATCTGTGAAACTATCCGAGGTATCCGCTCATATTGGGGAACTTTGCATTGGAATAGTTTGGTTCACTGTGAACAAAACATTATGAAAATATACTGTCCGTATTCACAGCAAATTTTCTCCATGTGATCTGAGTTACATTGACCTGATGTAAAGCATAGCGGAGTTATGCCCCCTTAACTTAATACTTGCATTAGCTTCCTGTCGACGTTTGACGTGATAAAAGAGAATCCATTTTTGACATTTAATGCGGGCCTTTTTTATTATTGAGCGTATAATGTTGTGCATTAGCACATAAATCCATTTCATATACACTTATGTCGTTCTGACACCATGCTGTATTTTCTTCGTTCACAATTTTCGTAAAGATGACAAATTAAAAAAATCGTAGCAGAGTGCTTTTATTGGTACATGATGAAAAACGGAGGAATGTACCTTAGTTTTAACGCACACAAAAGTTTTGGACAACATTTATCAGTATCTATTTCTCACCCCCCTGAGGTTGTCGCAGTTATATTTATACCGACGGATATCAAGTTAAATATTCTACATTTCTGTGTAATTTTATATCCGTACGCAGATCCAGGACCACGCCAGCGCAATTCTCGCACAAAGTTCACTTTTCAAACCTTACGAAAATGTGCGCCTGAGAAAACACTCAGCATCCACGGTGTTAAGGTTACGGCTAAGGTTGGAGTCCAAGTTAAGGTTGCCCTAAGGCTGTTTTGTGCAACAGGCGTATCGTTTTTTAAGGTGGTCGTAACTCAGTCCTTAAGGCTGATCTTAGCTAAGGTTGTTTTGAACAACGGGACACTGTACTATCACGGCGAATCGGCTTGACACATTGTACCCATGTGGGTCATCTAATCAGGGTCTTTGACGTGACGAGTGAACGCTTAACCACTCGGCTACTACACCACTCCATTTGGAGACCTGCATGTCGTATCAGTTAACCAAGGGTTATAACGAACTCCGATAGACCACTGATTCTAGTTCGTTATAAAAGTAGTTCTTTCGGCTAAGTCCAAAACAGACCCATTCGTAATATCTGTCAATTCGTTATAACCGTTGTCGTTTTCGCGTAGTTTACAGTGTTACGGTAACCCTGTGTGGTTAGATTTCCTTGTACATTGTAAATCTCCTCACATCATTCGTTTCAACAGACTGAGATCATGTCGCTTGCATATCTGGTACAACTGTCACTCTGCTCCACTCCGGAATGGGTTCTGACGCATTCGTTACGAGTTTCATGAAAAGTCATTAATGAACATTGTGAATGGGCAGCTGTTCAGCTGTTCATTAATTGAATCATATAATTTCTACACCTAACTGTATCCGGCTCGCGGTAGAAACTATCACGGGATGCATAAAACCACATATATGTCTAGTGAAATCGTTGCCATTGCCCGTAATGTTTGTCTTCTCTGATAGGGTTCGGGGGCACGGGGGCAATCAGTGTTTGAAACCACAGAATACGTATGTTCAGGATATCCGCTAAACATGTAGAGAACAGTACAAAGAGCAGAGCAGTGTGCTGATACATCTTTCGTAACCTGAATGAAGACTTGCGCCCTGGCGATACAAGCCAAGAAGACAGCGCGTGTAAATATAGGCAGTGGTTGGTTTAGTACAGAAACTGGCCGTCTCAGTTGGTTCACCTCACTGAATATTGATATGGTGCGATAGAACTTGATTGGTTTGTCACTTTGCTACTGTCAGTGTGCGAAATAACCACTAGTCCGTTAACCCCTGGCTAATAAAAATACAGTCGGGACCGTAAATTTCAACAATCACTAGTGAATTTTCATGGGATTATTTGTTAAACATATCTGTCCGACTTGTAAAGTTATAATACACTTTTAAATCATGCAAGATTATGGTCTGATAAATGATGGTATTTTACCGTTTTGCAATCTTGCGCTTAGTTTCTACATTCAAATTTCGGGCTAGTGAATTACTTTATAGACATGTAACTTTCAGATACAGCTAGCCCGACTCGCTGCATGGGTAAATGTGTATACAAAAGTATATAAAATATCTGCGAGAGGGTCTTAAGTCGTCATTCAATTGTACTGCGACAAGTGATCACAAATGTTGCATGGCGAACAGACTTTAAGCATGAAGAACTGAACGAGAGTGAGTAAGTGAGTTTAGTTTTGTGCCTTTGTTAGCGATACTCCAGCAATATCACTGCGGGATACCAGAAATGCGATTCACACAATGCGTCCATTTGGCGACAATTGAACAGTAGATTTCAGTAAAAATCAGTGAAAAGCAAGTACGGTACTTAGTTGGACCCTGTCGTCATGCTACAAAGTATTACATTGAAGTAGCTGTTGGAATATTTTACCTGTACCTGTGTACACACCTGAACACACACGCACACATGAATACAGCCAAATCCTGCAAAACATGAATACAGCCAAAGTCCGAGGTATTATACTAATTCGAATTATCCAAGATTTGACAAAATCGAAAATATGGACTAAATAAGAAGACACTGGACGCTTAAACTTCAAGACAATCGTACCTTCGACAAGTGTCTGTACGTATCATCGCTCTAGCATAAACAAACCATCGACACAGTGGACAGTAGCTGATAATATCTTACAACGTTACCATGGAGATAATTTAGGCATGGACACTGAAATAGAGACATGAATATTGTATAGACACCACAAAACAAAATCATGAAAGTATCTGCCATTAGTGAGTGAGTGAATGGGTTTAGTTTTACGCTGCACTCAGCAATATTCCAGCTATCTGTAAATAATCGTGTCTGGACCAGACAACCCAGTGATCAACAGCATGAGTATCTATTTATGCAACTTGAAACCGATGATATGTGTCAACCAAGTCAGCGAGCCTGACCACCCGATCCCGTTAGTCGCCTCTTACGACAGGCATGGTCGCCTTTTATGGCAAGCATGGGTTGCTGAAGGCCTATTCTACTCTTATTCACGGGTCCTCAAACTTCAAAACAACCGTACGTTCGACAAACGTGTTTAAATGTACCAGTGTTGTAACATCAACAAATCATCGACACAGTGGTACTGTCCTCTGTGATTATATCTTACAGTATTACCATGGAGATATTTTAGGCATGGACACTGAACCAGAGATATGGATATTGTATAGACACCACATAACAAAATCACGAAAATATCTGACAAATATATGAAAATAACACAAACACAAACAGTGAAATACAGGAAAATGAAAAAAGAAATACCAGAAACAATGAAATTAAGATAAATATTTTCGAATCGGTGCTGCGGGGATGGCAAACGAAACAATGAGAAGAATGTTTTTCATCAAAATGCAGAAAACACGAAACAACTGGTCGGATTAAACAGTAGGCTGTAGAAATGATGCTTAACAAACTAATAAACGCCCACACAAGGTGAGATGACAGTATGCCTGACAACACTGCATTAACATAGACAAGAGCATTTGGTGTTGACGAGATTATGGAGTGTCATGTAACTAAGAGGTGTCGCATGCTGGGTCTGTCACGCAGGGAGGCTTGAACGTTGACTTTGTTCTCTGTGGGGGTCAGCAATGAAAAAAATTACGTAACAGGGCCATGGGTGTTTTAAGGCACATATATGTAAGAATTTCTCATATGAACGTTCAGAACTCTGAAATCTTCTGTTGAATTTACCGGTGAAGGAAGACAAGGAGAATGAACAAACTCATTCTTGTTAGTTTCTTGTTGGCTGGTAGGTTGACGTGATTTTTAGATGACTGTTCGTTTTATTACGATACCTGTGTTGATATTCAAACACTTTTAAGCTGCTTTTTGTCGTTCATATTTTCGTTGTTATTGCAGATGTTTGGGGCTGATGAAAGTTATACGTTTCTAATTGTTTAACGTCACACTGAGCAAAATATTCCAGCTTTATGGCGGCGGTCTGTAAATAATGGGGCTTGGACCAGACAATCCTGTGCGTGACGGCATGAGCATCGATCTGTACAACTAAACGCGCGAACCTGACCCCTCTGTCTTGTTCTCTCGACTCATGGGAGCCAATGACCTGTTCTAACTCGGATCTATAACGAGTTCGAGAGAATGTTGTTTGATGTCGCAGTCAGGAGGAGTCTAATCATTTGAAGGCAATCAGCCTGTTTATCTGATCCGATTTTACAACAAGTATAGGTATCTCCGGTGAACATGGGTTCCAAGTGTGTCGAACAGAAATTTGGTACACACAGAGCTCCTTTTAATCCAGGCGGCTAGAAACAATCGAATAAATGAATGAAAGGTAACTAAACTCTTTCCTGTTTTGTTTCATGAGTACATGTTTATTGTTCGTATATAGTGTAATTATCTTTCATTCAAATTGAACTTCAGCCCTGGTGGCAGTGATTTACGCCCATCATCATCACCATCGGCATCACGGTCACCACCATCACCGACATCATCACCATGGACATCACCGTCATGGACACCACCATCACCACCATCGACATCATGGACACCACCATCATCATGGCCACCGACACCACGGACACCGACATGGAGGAGGACATTCTGACGTTCATCACCACCACCATCACCATCACTACCACAGCAGCAGCGGCGGCGGCAGCAGTGGCAGCAGCAGCAGTGAAAGCAGTGAAAGCAGCAGCAGCAGCGAGAGCGAGAGCTCCAGCAGCAGCGAGGAGATCATCATCCATCATCACCACTCCTCCGGTGGGTCTTCTTCCTCAGGCTCATCCGGGTCTTCTGGCTGCTCCAGCTGTGGAGGGTCATCCGAATCTTCATCGTCTTCATCTGAGGACTACCCGATCCCCATCCCTGTGCCCATCTCCCACGGTGGCAGCGGAGGTCACAGCCACAGCAACTACCTCCCCATCGTCCTCACAACCGCCGGATAATATGTTCTTGTAAGTTACTACCACTATCAAAACCACTGCTACCAAAACAACTTTGTACTAATATTTCGGTCCGCTGTCGACTGATCTAGATGTCTATATTTTAATCCTGAATCCCTTCTTGTCTCTCCAGGGGCCCGTGAAGATCCCGTATAGAATTGATCTTTACTAAACTATGCTTGCCGTAAGAACTAATAGGATCTGGTGGCCAGACTCGCCCTCAGTTTGTTCTAATAAGCTTCTTCGACCCGTGCAGATCCGGGTTAGGTCTTCATGAAACCATACTTGTCGTAAGAGGCAACTACCAGGATCTTGTGGTCAGGCCAGCTGACTTGGTTGGCTCGTTATCGTATCCCAATCGCGTAAATCGATGCTTAAGCTTTTGGTTACTGGTACAGGCTCAGCCATATAACTGGAATATTGCTGGATGCGGCCTAAAACTACTCACTCTCTCGCTATCTTTACTTGTCACCACTACCAAGTTGAAAAAGACGCATCTTTCTTTAACATAATTAACTTTCTGTCCACAGACTTCAGTGATGTCAAGGTTGCGGGCAACGTCACATGTTGGAGCATATTGATGTTGAGTTAGTCATATTATTTGTTATATTATGTATAAATGTTAACTACCC
Source organism: Haliotis asinina (assembly GCF_037392515.1). Lineage (NCBI taxonomy): Eukaryota > Metazoa > Mollusca > Gastropoda > Lepetellida > Haliotidae > Haliotis > Haliotis asinina. The sequence continues at coordinate 9,396,842 of NC_090295.1, read as the reverse complement.
AGGAAATAGATATACACAGCTGCAAGTTCTGTTATGGATAAAATTAAAGTAATATCAACTCGCTTTACATTTCTTCAATTGTTGAGTGAGTGATTCCGAGTGGTTTTATGCCGATTTTTGTGCTATTCTAACACTAACAGTCGCATTAACGTTTTGGCGAGACGGTTGGATACCCGTTCGCTCGTCACGCCGGAGACCCGGGTTCGATTCCCCACATGGGTACACTGTGTGAAGTCCATTTCTGGTGCCCCACACCGTCATATTGCTGTACTGTTGCTAAAGCAAATCATTGAGGCGACATCATCAAACCTTGTAAGATTAATGCAATCATTGATGTATGGTTGTTGTTGAATGCCGCACTCAGATGTGCTCCAGCTAGTGGCACCGGTCTGTAAATAACCTAGTCTGAATCAAACGATCCAGTGATCAAAATGATGAGCAAAGAGCTGCGTGAATTGTATTCGATGACCTGTGAGAACCAAGTCAGTGAGTCTGGTCACCAGTCTGATCCCGTTACTCACCTCTTACGACAAACAAAGGCAAATTCGAATCCGTATCTTCATAGGTGTAATCATGCAATTGAAACACTGTCCTAAACAACGCCCCTCGCGGATCCTTCCTTATACACATGTGAAACGAATGTGCATAAGTTTTTGGCAACGATACAATAATCTCTATCGCCACGCCGTATCACCCGAATAAAGATGTTGTTCGTCTTTAAAGTCTAGGATCTTATACTCCGTGCATGACTAAGGGATACAGCTCGACGTCTAACATGACGAGAATAAGAACAGCAAGGTCAGTGACTGGGCAAGTGCACGAAGGCATTGCATGCTGTCCTATTACATGACATCACAACAGGGCAGTGATTTTGTACTGTCAGGCAAAGTGAAACACTGGCAAGTGGTCAGTATGTCATGGACACACACAGGGAAGTAATATGTCTATTGTATTATGAAATAAACAAGGGAAAGACTTGATTTAAAGGACCACTAAACTCAATTTTTGGTACTCTTTTTATCACTACATATGAAAGATTTTTGGTTAGTCATAAACGAAACACCATTTTTTTTTTAAAAAAACCCCCAAACTTGTGGTTAATTAATAACAAGCGCTTAAAAGTCGTCTGCTTCTCTCTCGCTCGCAAACGAAACCGCAGACAGGTTACGTAACTCTGTCACCAGAGCCCTACAGTGACGTCATAGAAGGAACGGTTTCCAGTTAAATGTATAGAAAATGTGTAGGAAGCTCGTCATTTTGCTGATTTCTCGACGTCACCAAAGACATGCCGAATTGTTGTGTTGCCGTCAGTTGTTCCTTGGGGTCGGGTGATGGTGTCACTATGCACAGATTTCAACCAGACTCCGTAGTTTGTGCTTAAATTGGTTGTTAGTGTGTGCGAAGTGAGCTTTGTGGAAGACTGTGGTATATACTAAATCGGATGGTTCGCCCCCTACCACGCTTCCAGAGCAGAAAATGGAGTTCAAGTTTCATCGAGTTTATAAAATCAAGACTGCTTACTACACCTTGCTGACCAAAAGGATTTTGCATGGATATAACGCTTTCTTTCTCGGAAACGAGGTTGTGGTCGAAGTGACAATATTATCGTAAGTAATATTATATTGACCCCTTATATTGACCGATTCCAAGAGTGAAATTGTTATGTTATGAGCAATGTCATGTAAAATCCTAATGACGATCAATAAAATACATATTTTACTACCAGCAGAAAGTAATTTTGATTTTGTAAGTCGGTGAAAACAAACTTAAATAGCATTCATCCACAGACAGGGCGCCGCCATTTTTGAAAATCGTGAAGTCAAATCCATTTGAATTAATGAGATTATGTATGGTTTGTTCTCATCAAGTTGGAAAATCAAAACTACATAAATATGTATTTGAATCATTACCAAAAGGAGTTTCCATGACACAACCTGTAACATAAGTTATATATAATTCATCTGCAGATTTCCCAAGTGATGTGTCTCTTAACAGTCTAATATACGAAAACGTGATGTATCGTTTCAGGTTTTTCACATTGCTGTATAGTTTCATTGGTTACCCAAGATAGCACACCTGGCAACTAATTGCATAATGTGCGTCATTCTTTTTAGAAAGTTAGCCACTAATGAGCAATCAATAAATGTATTGGCGGTTAATCCTTTGAGAGAAGGGTGTTGTTTTACATAGACACAGACACGACAGAGTGTATTCAGTATAGATGAGTAAATGTACATACATAAACACTACCTTTTGACAAATCCCCAATTTAAATCCCCATAAAAGTAATTAATCAATCAGCGTGTTATCGGTTAATCCTTTGATCGATCCAGATAAAAGAAAGGCCAAATGGGGGCCTTTGTCGGGTAATCTAAGTGACGTTACCACTAATTATACTTGTTATAAATTCATTAACTGAGCATCGAGTGAATGATGACAAATAATGTGTAGGTTTATACCACCTAACACGGATTACAACCTAGCAACACCAAGTATTTTTACAGAATCGTCTATGAAAACAAGGGTTGTAACTCGAAATCTAGGCAAAGCAGGAGACAAAACTAGTAGATTGTGAGAACATATAGCTTTCATTTTTCTCAACAGCTTTCGCGATTTCAGGTTTGTACAAACCTGTAAACGAAATAGTTTAACCCCTGAAATGTAGATGAATGCTGCACAAACCCTCATTTCTATACCCACTATTACGTCACGGAGACGCGGCGCTCTGATTGGTTGAAATTTCGTTTGCGGTTGAGAATTGTGCACTGTCGACAAAAAGGTCGATTTAAGGTAATTAAAGATCGAAATGAGCAGTTTTAATGACGGATTGCATTTATAACGATGTCAGCAAGTGATTTTACATTTGTACCCTATTAGAGTATATGTGACTGTTTAATTTTGAACTCTTCGCACTGTTGCCACTTTCTTAGAAAGAATTTGATAAAATTCAATATGCAGTTGTCATGAATATATGCTAGGGATGAACAAATGAAGAACATGGCATTGACCTGTCTCTTACCTAAAAGAGTACCACACATGGCAATGACTGGCGTTTTGCCTGACAGAGTAACATACAAGGCAGTGACTGGAATCTTGTCTCATAGAGAAACACAGAGGGCCTCATCTAGTAAGTAACACACATGGCATTGATTGGCGCCATGCCTTACAGAGTAACACACATATGGCAACGATCGGCATGTTCTATAATTGTAAGCTTTGATCGCCACATCTGGGACACGATGGCATTTTTCAGTCAAGACTTACTGACCAATCAAATTACTAGCGTGATGAATTATGAAAGATGGTGGAATGACAAGCACAAACACACGCACGAGCAAGGGTACACGCCACTACACCGTTTTATTACGATGCTTACTCGGAAAAACTACTGTATTTCTGGACAGTAACGACGTTTAAGTTATAAGTGACTTTTTATGTTTGAATAATGTTGAATGAAAATATAGATATTGAATATACTGAATAAAGCATTGGCGTTATTCCCCTTGGACATCCTTGCTAACCAGTCTTTACCAATGTGACCTAACTGGCGCAAGAAAGTAGTGAAGTCAAAGATTAGAGTGAGTGAGTGAGTGAGTGAGTGAGTGAGTGAGTGAGTGAGTGAGTGAGTGAGTGAGTGAGTGAGTGAGTGAGTGAGTGAGTGAGTGAGTGAGTGAGTGAGTGAGTGAGTGAGTTTAGTTTCACGCCGCATTCAGCAATATTCCAGCGATATGGCGACGGTCTGTACATAATCGAGTCTGGATCACACAAACCAGTGATCAACAACATGAGCATCGATCTGCGCAATTGGGAACCGATGACATGCGTCAACCAAGCCAGCGAGCCTGACCACCCGATCTCGTTAGTCGCCTCTTAGGACAACCACAGTCGCCTTTTATGGCAAGCATGGGTTGCTGAAGGCCTATTCTACCCCTGGACCTTCACGGGTGTCAAACATTAGAAAACCAGTGTGGTGGTCACGATGAATTATTCATTCATAATATTTGATTACAGTAAAACACAACAGGTACTTGCCAATTATTCGGTCATGCACTCAATATTCCAAGCTTTTGTCTATAATAATGCATCACGTTATCATTCCAATACTTACACATAGGGGTTGTGTTATCCGCCAGTTAATGAATGACTGCCCACATGGACTGAAAACACGTCTACACTGATAGATATAGACTGACATAGATATCTAAACTGAATCTCAAAGAACACTGAAATATGTATTCGGTAGATCCACATTATCAAACATCACAATAATAATTATTCAAGTTCATTAACAAAGAAGGGGTGGTGAAACATCACAATGATAACTATTCAAGTTCATTAGCAAAGAAGGGGCGGTGAAACATCACAATGATAATTATTCAAGTTCATTAACAAAGAAGGGGCGGTGAAACATCACAATGATAACTATTCAAGTTCATTAGCAAAGAAGGGGCGGTGAAACATCACAATGATAACTATTCAAGTTCATTAACAAAGAAGGGGCGGTGAAACATCACAATGATAACTATTCAAGTTCATTAACAAAGAAGGGGCGGTGGTCATATATTAATGAGTGAGTGAGCGATTATGGTTGTACTCCGTGTTTAGCAATATTCCAGCAATATCGCGACGTGGGACGACAGAAATGGGCCTATATCAGGAAGCAAGACACGTTGGGTGCCGTTACTTAATGGCCACGTGGGCTCTGACCATGCACGGCCCATTCCCATGTTGCACATCGACGTAAAGCTGGTTTCCAGGGTTATCTGGTGGTGTCGTCAGAAATGACCTGTCGTCGACAGGTTCAACGTCGGGACGCTTTTAAGCCCGATTAACCCGATTTACGGCAGCTTTTCACGCTGCGGGAACTTATGTTTCGTATATCGAACCCAGGGTTCCGATATTACTCTGGATCGGAAGCCATGTGTCTTGGCTTTCACGTCATGTGCGACACGTGTGGCTGCCGTCATGTTATCCCACCCTTAAAGCCACTCAAAACTAAGCCCCGTACATGGGACGGGAGCCAAAACAGCTCAGATTTGATATCACAAGGGTTTGATCTATACATCATGCCCTCACTGATTGTCTCCCCCGGGAGAAAGAGATATACTGCACGCATATCATACATGAAGCACCTGAGGCTAGCACGGGGTCGACATGGGGCACCTGGTTGGGGGTCCACACCCATTTTGCCATCTGTTATAGACATCTAATTTTACCTAGAAAAAAGCCGGGACGCTTTTAAGCCCGATATATCTCGATTTACGGCGGTTTTTCACGCTGTAGGTACCTGTCATGTTTCGAACATGGACCCCAGGGTTTTGTCTTTGTCATGTGTCGGAAGTCCTGTGTCTTGGCTTTAGCGTCATGTGCGACACGTGTGGTTGTCATCATATCATCGTATGCCCCTTTAACGTCTTGTTGCGAATTCAGCTGAGTTTCAATTTTGACTACAACCTGGTTTAAGATGTTGGCTATATTTGAATCCTGTAAGAAAGTACTTGTAATTTTACTGGGAATATGCTGTCACAATCGACAACTTTATCCACGTCGAGCTTCACATATTTAGGAATACACATCTCCCAAGACAAGATGGAGTGTCCCGGTAGACTGTCCGGCATATTGCAGCCATCAACAATGGATGACATAGTGATAGCATTTAGGAATGTAACTGTGTTTGTCTTGTGTGAAGGTGACCTCTAGTAACACTAAGAATCACAAAACCAGTGCCTTCGCTTTCTCTCCACATGGAAATAAAGACAATACCAAGGCTAAACGCAGCAATATAAACGTTTTATTTCATCCTTTCCGACCCAACCAAACAATCGGCAGACATGGAAACACGGAGTACGGATCACGCCAGGTCCAGTTTGCAGACATTGAAAGTACTTTCAATGCCTCGGTCGACCCACTGACTTAGTAGACCTTGATGCAAGTATAGCATTTCACTTGTGTCAAGGGATCACCTACCCAATTTCACCTTTTTTTCTGGTTTGTTTTCTTGGCTCTTTTATTTTTATTAGTATTGTTAGGTTTTACTTTGTCATGAGGTAGTGTAGTGTTTGATTGGTTTGGGGTTAGCGTTTCATGCGGCGTTAGTTTGTCCTTTTAGTTTGGCATTTATCTCAAGTTTTACGTTCTGTCATTTTCTGTGTTTATATTCAGCTTTAAGCACCTCGATACTCATGGCTTTTAGCTTTAAATTTATGTCATTTAGCTTTGGGTTAGCGGTTTAGTTTTAACATTCTCGGTATTGATGCTTTTAGCTTTAAGGCTATGTCATTTAGATTTTTTCGGTTTGGGTTAGTGATTTAGTGTAGAGAGAAGGACCTAGACTTCAGGTATGAATTTTATGTTATTTTGATTTGAAGTTACTGTTTTAGATTAGAGAGAAACGGTGTTAGCATGCTCTTTTAATTTTGCATGCATCGTGATAACCATAGCCCACGAATTCAATGCCAATACAATTGCCGTACATAATGGACAGATAAATCAAATATGTTGACACAAATATATAATACAAATCATGAAACCTGGAAGGAAAGAACTTTGATTTCAAAGTCTGATTGCTGTGAAGGCGCACTTGAGGACGTGGTTCTTCAGGTAACTGCCACACGTGATGAACAACACAAGCTACATTTTACATCAACATGCATAACAAAGGTCAGAAAACGTCAATGCCCGTCTGGCAACTAATGCCGTCGTATCTACCCGTCAAGTAGCTCACGTAAATAGCTGTAGACACTACAGCTCATTTTCCATATGCCACACCTTAGGGAATGGCAAAGATTTGACACGGCAAATCATGCACAATTGCCACCAAATCGCCTGTGAGCCTCCTGTCAAGACTCGAACGGGCTTGCCTGCGCCAGCTACCCTTTCACCATCATCGCCTGTCCTCTCGGGGTCGCCCCCCCAACCTCTGTGCACCACCAGCGTCTTGGCCTGCTTCGTGGCTGTGTCATCGCCTGCTACTAGGCAAAATCACAGGCGTATGCACTCGTTAACTGGCGAATCAAGACACGAACCGGTTTGCCTGCGCCAGCTACTCTTTCACCATCATCGCCTCTCCTCTCGGGATCGTCCCTTCGCCTGCTATGCAACAACAGCATTTCGTTCTGCTTTCGGCACAATCACCAACCTCTAGGCAAAAGTCACCAGAGTCTGCACTTGCTCACGGGCAAATCAAGACTCGAACGGGTTTGCCTGCGCCAGCTACCCTTTCACCATCATCGCCTGTCCTCTCGGGATCGCCCCCTCAACACCAGCGTCTTGGCCTGCTTCGTGGCAGTGTCATCGCCTGCTACTAGGCAAAATCACAGGCGTATGCACTCGTTTACTGGCGAATCAAGACTCAAACCGGTTTGCCTGCGCCAGCTACCCTTTCACCATCATCGCCTCTCCTCTCGGGATCGTCCCCTCGCCTGCTATGCAACACCAGCATTTCGTTCTGCTTTCGGCACAATCACCAACCTCTAGGCAAAAGTCACCAGAGTCTGCACTTGCTCACGGGCAAATCAAGACTCGAACGGGTTTGTATGACAGTAGTACACATTTGTTCATTTGAAAAGATGTACCTCCGCTTTCTGGCAATACCTTCTACATCTGACTTTTAGAAACGAAGTTATATAGTATTTTTCAAAAAAGTACAGCAAAAATAACCGATTATGTTTTCGAACAAATTGTGCAATATACTTTATAATATTCAGAATAGATGAAATCTGCGCACACCATTGTTGCCGCCGCCAGAAGAGCTTTCTAATGATACAAAAACATGTATGCTGCAGACCAGAATGCTGCAGTTAGAAGCACAAAAAGACGCAATAAGGCAATGCGTGAGCAAATGCGCCACTGAAAGGCCGCCGAGGCAAAAGGCGGCGGTATAGACGGACGTGTGTAGCGTCTCCAAAACGCATTGCATATGTACATGTTATGCGTCGTTAGAAGCAGAATTGAAGGGGCATTCATGTGCATTATGGACATTTAGGATCGCAAAAACGATATGAAAAAAATTATCAACGAACTTAACTTCCGCTTACAGCGCCGTTGACACGGAAATAACATGCGGCATTACATACGGACAGCTATGCACAGCATTGTAGATGTGCATGTTATGCGTCGCTAGAAACCCCATGGAAAGACCCTTCAAATGCATTATAGATATTAAATATGCGAAGATGGAAACGAAACGAAATTAGGACGAAAGTCTACTTCCGCTTACAGTGCCGTTACGACGGAACTAACATGCGGCATCATATACGGACTGTTTAGCACCTTTGCTCAACGTCGCACATGCCATACACCGCCAGAAGCGCATTGAAATGCTGTTTCAAATGAATATAAGTCGCATGAGGCATGTAGACATTATTAACCAACGAAATATGCGCTGATGGTTTTGGCGACGCACAGGACATGCCAGTGCACATGGACATCTTATACATCGTTAGAATTGCAGAAGCGCAGAACGGATATGGCTGAAAAAGACATAGCATATTAGATTATAAATAATTGTATATATGAAACAAATATGTTATTAAATAGGCTTTTATGGAACCACCTCAATGAGTGAGTGAGTGAGTGAGTTGAGTTTTACGCCACTCAGCAATATTACAGCTATATGGCGGCGGTCTGTAAATAATCGAGTCTGGACCAGACAATCCAGTGATCAACAACATGAGCATCGATCTGCGCAATTGGGAACCGATGACATGCGTCAACCAAGTCAGCAAGCCTGACCACCCGATCCCGTTAGTCGCCTCTTACGACAAGCTGAGTCGCCTTTTATGGCAAGCATGGGTTGCTGAAGGCCTATTCTACCCCGGGACCTTCACGGGTTCCACCTCAATGAAACTTAAGAGCTATTTGTATTAACCAGCACTCACCACGTGAAGGTTGCCCTTTTAAGAGTACCATTTTGCTTTTCCTACACCATTCCCACAGCAGCAAGTTGGAACAGCGAATCCCTTTACTACTGCTGCATAAACCTATGGGTCGAAACTGACATTAGGTTATGGAATTACAGGCTATAACCTACTACTTCTATCCTACAGTTTTGGGTTGATCTACTTTCTGGTCTACTTTCACCCTTCCATTCCCCCTACTTTCCATGATCTACTTGTTTCTTACCTTTTGGACTTTATTAGCTTCCCTTTGCCTTTGCTTTTCCCTTTTCCCTTCCCCCTACTTTCAGGGTGTTAGGGTTGACGCTGGGGCTGGGGCAGGGTGGAGGAATTTGTTGGAACTGACAGATTCCTCAGCGTTTGACGTTCCCGCTGCTTGTTTGATAACACCCTGTACAAAAGCACTCACTAGCATCCTGTAAAGGTGTTGTTTTAGCATAGTACTTATTGACTGTGTTTTGGCCATCTTACGTTTAGCAGCATCATTGGGATGCTGCCATGCCACTTCAGTCTCCAAAACTTTCCCAACATCCGTGGCCTTAATGTCCGTTCGTTTTCCAGGTTGGTTTTAAGGAAACCTCTTGTCCTCTCATAGCGGGCCAACTCGAGGCACATGTCGTCCACTCTCCTGAAGAAAGGCGATTTTTCCGGTTGGGCATCGTCAGGCACGACACCACGTACATACTGGCGCTAATCCCCGAACATGTCGTTGTCCTCTTTGCTTAGGGTGACCAGGAAGCTCATGGACGTCTTGTGGTCCATGGAAGAAATTTGGTACCTCCCGGCAACACACCGTGCCTTGTTGAAATCTGCCAACTTCACGACGCCACTGAAGGTTTTGGGGCATGTCCAAGTTGAATTATCTCACAGGACAAGTACCGCTTCATCAGGCGCTGATCGTCATCAGATGGACGTTGATCTGCCTTGGCCCGATCCAGGATGTCCCTCACCTCCTGTCTGGTCGCAGGATCAGTGTACCCCTTTTGAACAACGGAAATGGGCGGTGGCTGTCTGGTTTCATCTCAGAATTCTGTAACAGATTTACGGGCCTCTTCGCGTTTATACTGGCTACTGACACCTGTATATGAACAATGTGTAGGACTTGTAAACCAACGCAAATTATTGAATGTTTTATAGTAACTGAGAAAGGATTTGACAAAAAGGACCGTGTGAAAGGACCGTGTGAATTTCATCTATGTGCTCAAATATATCAAAGTTGATACAAGCCATATTACTATTTGGGAAAACATGTTTTTGGATGTGATAGAAAAAACTTAGAAGAAACGCGGCAACATGTGTCACCAGCATTACGCGCTGCATTTTTAAGAATATTGGTTAAAAGTTGATAAAACCCTGAAAGTGTTGGCTCACTTTCAGGGAACCTATCGTATAAGCCAGTGTTTGTTAGATTAGCCCTGACTGTGTTTGTAATTATACCGAGTACCACTTCTGGTAGACTCAGTCAAACCAGCAATTGTACTCTTCATTGGATTATTAGTTGAAGGAGAGGTTGCAGGTGCGCCCTCTCCTTGAATTGTGTGCCTAAAGTGTTTAAGTACCCTGGTGTATTCAGGGATTTGATTTTTGTTTACTCTGTATGTGCCACAAAATGCCAATAGAGCCGACATTGACACAAGCTGTGTAACAGTATAGGACTCGGCGATTTGGGGCGTGTATGGCGTGTAGAGCAAGAATAGAACTACCAGGACAACAGAGTTGTAAATGAGCGACGCCTTTGTAATATGTTTTACACTTTTGACAAACGACCGATACGTTTGTGGACGGCATACTGTACTATGTTGTTGGTACACTTATTTTCTGGGAGGAACTGGGCGCTACAGAAGACAATATTTCTGGGTGTAAGTCTGCTTGATATTTAGGGAATACACCTATTAATGTTATGCATCAGTTTGATAAACCGAGCAAAAATACAGAAATCAAGAACAAACGAGAAGAAATAAAAGTAAAATTCACTTGCCAATGGTGATTGCCAACCCTGACTGATAGTCATCCACTAAGATACTTGGTCTGTGATGATGAAATTGCAGTGAAATGCATTCCCTCATATTACCACGTCGCGGTCAGACAACCAATGGAATGGTTTAGCTATAGATGAAGTTCACGTGGCCAAACCGGGTGTTTCTAAGGGGGAGGAGGAAACTGTAAATTGCCCATCTCCATTCCATGCATGATCTCCATCTGGAGAGGCATGATCATTCCTAAAGGTGTGAATTGCCCATGCCCAAGAAATTCAAGCATTTTATGCATAAGGTTGAAGTCAGTAAGGCGAAGAGGTTTAAAATCACAAAGTAGCGGCATGTCAAAAGGAGGTGACCCAAGCTAAGTGATTATAAGCATAAGAGGGCAAGACGGATGACGATATTACATTTGCTGATAAGTGGTATGTCCAGGGTACGGAGATGTGAACACAGACGAGTGATATACAGCTTACCAGGTAATAATTACAGGAAGCTAGAGAAGTACATGTATATACAATAAATCCATGCTGACAGATTTGAAAGAAATTATGAAAATAACGATGATAAGTAGTTGCGAACGCAGCAGAGTAATTAAATGGCCAGACAGAGGCGGCCTTTATGATTACGGCTGTCAGAGGCGCCAGCTTGTGTATTTGATGCACGTCGTTATATAATGGAAAGCATATTCGAATGCACATTATACCTTGGCAGATCCACATTTTCAAGGTATTACAGACGCATTTTATACCTTTGATTTAGGATGGCGGATATTGAAGTAACAACTGACGGAAGATGCATGCGCGCCATCTTCTACCAACCACACGCGCAAGTACAGTTACATAATGATGCACGTTGCCTGATTATCAGACGTGCCTCCAGTGCACATTATAACTTGGCAGAGCCGCATTTTCAAGGGCTTTTAGATGCATTTTAAAAATTAAATTTTGGATGATGGATCGTGAAAATATAGCTTCCGTAACACTGACGGGAGACGTGCGCCAGATCCCCGACTACTTTACCCGCCATGAGCGCAAGTGCAGTTGCATAATGACTCGCATTGCCTGACTCTCAGACGCGACTCGAATGCACATTACGCCTTGGCAGAACCGCACTTTCAAGGGCTTTCCACCACAGTACAAGTTTATATATTAGACTACAGGTATTGCTTTTATGCCTTTATTTCAATTTATTGCAACTTTAGCGCTGTCCTGTATATTGATTCCTGTGTAGCTCGAATGTCTAATGTTGCACACCAGCATGTTACATATTTCCAGATGATCTTGCAAATGCTTCATGGTTGTAAATATTAACGACGCCGGTATAGTCGGTGTACAGATTCATCTAAATTCCGCCAATCTATATCACCTCCGGTATTTGTTGCATTTCGCACATTAATACATATATAGCTCCACCACTAAATGGGCAACATGTGCGTTTTATACACTGTCTGACACACGCTTTAAATGGCCTTCAAACGCAGTATTTTCTGAGATGACTCAAGTGGTTGTCATTACACCATGACCGGATGATGGTGTCATGATGACTGCTGTGATATAGAAGAATTGAAGTTCAACAACATTGCACAAACCATCATGTAGGAGACTCAATCTGGACTGGTTACCAGAGGCAGCATTAGATTCACGTTTGCAGTTTGGAGAAAGCGTTTCCTCGGGTTTCCACCGAGGCATAACATGCGTAGATATGACAACGTAAAAGGCTTTCAAAATACAATGGCGCGAGCGACTTCCACCGGAGGCTGGGTGGAAGAAAAGTCTTCCACCGAGACTTCTGTGGAAGAAAATCAGACCGCCTAAAATCACAGAAACCTTAATTGCACGACTATAAATTTACCAAAAAACAAACGGATAAATTCTCCGTGAGGCGCCAGGGTCCCGCTATCTAACGACATGCAGCATGCGCGTGTAAGGCGGCGAATGCAGCTCCCAAGGGAGCCGTACTGAAATAAGTGATACAATCTGGGTGGCTTCATACGATGTATCCAAGTTGGCAATCGAACCCGTATCTTCCAGGTGACGAGCGAATGTTTTAAACACTAGGCTACCCACCACAGTCTGCTGTATGAAAATTGATCTAACCTCACACACTGATGTCGCTTTCTGACTGGCTGAGTTCTCTTCCATTAGTTTCAACCAGGGATTCTCTACAACAGGGATAGGTCACTCTCTTGCTTTCTTTACCATTTGTACTAATTAACGTCATGCTCCAACGCACACATCGACTTGGCTCGTTCCTAGTGCAACTTCAGCTGTGTTTAACCAGACAGACTATATAGAGTATACACGTTGTAGATTAACCCTGGTTTAACAGAACTTCAGCCAGTTTATTGTATCATTCGGAATTTTACATTAATGAATTATAGTAAGAATTAAGAGCAAGAATTATGTGAATGAATGAACGAAATAAAGAAAAAGAATAAAAGAAAGAAGTACATATGTGAATGAATGAAAGAATAAATGATACACCGCGGCCTTCCCTCCCAAAGTATCTCGAGAACACGTGTTAACAATCTAATTTGAAACATTTTTGTTTACATTAATAATTAATTCAGATATTTTATTGCTTGTGGGGAATGGTATGGGCATTAACACACTGTCACACTGCCCTAAAAAATAAAGTGAAAAACTCTCACAAAACGTTCTAAAACACCTTTCCACTTTTGTCAAATAATAAGATCAACAAGAAAGAAAGAAGTTATGGAAACATAACCCTCAAGCATCAATGGCGAATCAGATCAGATCGGCAATATGTCATATTTTTCACACACCTCAAACAAACCCTAACATTTTGTTTTAGATTACAGAACTATCACTATTACCTGCAAACATGTTTGACCTGATAGTATATTCCCCTCATTTGAATTCAAGGTGTATGTGAAAGATGTTTTTGAGGAAGTAACTAGGAGTACTCAAGCAACGGCGTATAGCATTTCAATAGCGAAATGTCATATTTTTTCATACACGTCAATTACACCCTAACAATTTTTAAGTCATAAATCTGTCACTGTTACTTGCAAATACCTTTCAACTAAAGATATGCTCTCCTTCTAAAAATTAAATGAATGTGTGAAAGAAGTTTTTAACATCACAATTTAGTCTATCTTCGCGGTGAATCGAGAAAAGAAGCCAGTGAACTATAACTTACCGACTTGAAACTTTACTACAAATCTACTGTCCTAATACGGACACTAATACCGATTATTTGACTTAAACTCAAGTGACAAAAATAGTTAACCTATCTTCTACATGTTGGATTTCAGTTGTTACAACACTCAGCGAACTTAATCAGCTGTTGAAAACAAACCGGGCTCAATCTTAAATATTACGCTGCCACCATATTGCCTACACGGGTTACGTAACGACTCAAGACATACGTTCAGCGACTTTTCGAGAAGTTTCTTCTCTCCCTCTTTATAGGCTCCCTGCTTCAACGTACCACGCTTACCAGAGTGTAGCATGGGAATGTCCCGCTGGGAAAGTCGAACTCATTTGGTATTTCGTGGAAGTAGATTCATTAACTTGAATAGCATTGAATGTTTTGCGAATGCAGATGGATGGAAGGAACCTAACTCAAAATCTGTATTTCTTGTCTGCAAAATCTGTTGATAGCTATAATATGTTTCAAAATTAGACCGTGACACCGACAATGGGTGTATTTTGACATAAAACTTCTTCCAAAGAATGTGACTGACAACAACGATATAACATCTATGGTTGTCTAAGGTGATCTGGGCCTCATGAAGGGTTGTGGAGATCCCAGCGAGGCCACCAAGGTTCACCGCGGCGATGAACACAGACTGCCCAGGGGACCCACAGCGTCGGTGTTATTATTACATTAAACTACCACACGGGGCGAGGCAGTGATGTTACTATATAAATGAAAAAAAATAGCCTAGCCAACATTCACCATTCACCTCTGCTTACTGATACAGGAGAAGATGAACAAAACAATCCTTGTACTCTTTGTGTTTACTGGTAAGTACTGCGCATGCGTGTGGACGTTTACAGTTTCAGTGGTGCATTGGTTAACTTTCAAATCCTAATCTAAATTTGCAACTTCTTGGCCAAACTTTCAAATCCTAGCCTGAACCTTCAAAAAATAAGCTAAGCTTTTATATCCTAAGTACATTTTCACATCTTAAGCTAAACTTTCAAATCATCGGGTAAACTTTAATATCCGTGGCTAAACCTTCAAATTTAAGCAATTTGTGAATGATATTCGGTGTTGTTTCCTTTTATCACATGTAAACTCGAGTTGGCCTCATAAGGTTATCAATTAACTTGTCTTTGCACGTAATAAGAGAGTGCTAATTTACAGGATGTATTCTGAGCAGCTGTGGTGAGCAAGTTTCAACAGTAATTATTTAGATGACGGCATGTCAGCTTGATGTGAAACTGAAGAGTGTATGTCAAACTATTCGTCGTTTCCAGTGGATTGTTTTCGTCGTTTAAGAAATACAGTCCGTTCTACCACCATGTATAGTGTAATAAAGCCCACTTTCGCCCTGAACTTTCGCCCTGAACTATTATATCGTTAAAGCACTCGGACGCTTGCGTCCTCGTGTTATAACTATAATAGTTCAGGGCGAAAGTGTGCTTTATTACACTATACATGGTGGTATGTTATGTACACTAAACATAAACGTAATATTTCCTCAGTGATGTGTGGTGCAACTGCAAACCAAGAAACGGGGTGCAACGAAACAGTTTACTGTAGGAGGCTGTACGAGGCGATGGCAGCTGACATCCATCGTGACGTCGGTTACATTGTGACGTAATGCAAAAAAGTTCGATTACGAGGGGGTAGACTGGAATGGCGCAGCGACGTCAACACACTGTGACGTAATGCAAAAAGTGCACATTATCGTCTGATAAAGTATGGTCGGCGCCTTTGATCTTTCGCCGCAGTATCTTAGAATGAGTAATAATATGCTGTTCTCCCGTTAATGACTGTCAGGTGTCATTTCCAGTGTGTACAAAACATATACCAAATTAAAATGATAAAATATGATACGAGGATTTTATATTTGTGAAATATATATAGAGCCAGTAGTTTAGTGTGTATGCCCTTTGGACCTTGTTGTTCAGGCACATTGACATTTCGGGGTAAATGTGCGGTAATATTGTTATGTTTGAGAAATATCAGGTATTCATGCTGTTTGGAGTATATATCAAATCTTGAAAAATCCTTTTACTTTAGCGTTGGTGGCGGTCATCTATGCCCACCATCATCACCACCATCGCCATCATCGGCATCACAGACATCATCATCATCACCACCACCACCATCATCGACATCATGGACACCACCATCACCATCACCACAGACATCATGGACACCATCACCACAGACACCATCGTCATGGAGGACACCATCATCACCACCACCACCATCATCATCATCACAGCGGCAGCAGCAGCAGTGAAAGCAGCAGCAGCAGCGAGAGCGAGAGCGAGAGCTCCAGCAGCAGCGAGGAGATCATCATCCATCATCATCACTCCTCCGGTGGGTCTTCTTCCTCAGGCTCATCCGGGTCTTCTGGCTGCTCCAGCTGTGGAGGGTCATCCGAATCTTCATCGTCTTCATCTGAGGACTACCCGATCCCCATCCCTGTGCCCATCTCCCACGGCGGCAGCGGAGGTCACAGTCACAGCAACTACCTGCCCATCATCCTCACAACCGCCGGATAATATGATCTGGTAAGTTACTACCACTATCAGAACCACTGCTACGAAACAACTACGTTGTACTAATATTTCGGTCCGCTGTCTACTAATCTAGCTATCTACATTTAAATACCGAATCCGTACTTCTCTCGCTAGAGACCCGTGAAGATCCAGTTTAGAAATGATCTTCATGAACCAATGCTTGTCGTAAGAGCGACTAATAGGATCTGGTGTTCAGGCTCTCTGACTTGGTTGACACATATCATCGTATCCCAGTTGTGTAGATCAATTCACCTGCATTGATCACTGGATTGCCTGGCCCAAGCTCCATTATTTAAAGACCATAAAGCTGGGATATTCCTGAGTGTGACGTAAAAGTAGAATTACTCCATATAAATCCAGATTAATTAAAATCAACACACCCTAAATACTTATGACTATATGATGGAATCCTGGTATTCGTACCTCACTGTGTAAATAGTGTTTGGATGTTGAAATTATCATGTTTCTCCTTCAGGAAGTTACAGCATCTGGGAATGTTGCGGGCAACAGACCACATGAAAGCGGGGAGAGACACATATAAAAGCTCTGTGTGCAATAGACACGTACTTATAATTATATTTTGTTGTATTAAAATGTTGGTTGTGGAAAACATATTAACAGTAAAATAACTCAAATTATTTTGTTCTTTTTCTTTCTTAACCCTTTTACTGCTTTTTTATTCAACGTTTTACTCAGATGCTTCCCAAACGTGCACAGTCACTTTGAAACCATGAAACCGATGCAAAGTCAACGACAGTCTGTCACAGATATTTTTTATGAGCTAATCCAATGGTCATTTCTCGGTCAGTTGTGTGCAGTAATGTATTAGTCGAGTTACTGTGTATAAACACTTTGACATTTCTGAACCCACTGCTGGAGATATTCGAATGAATAAGTGTAATCTTTCCAATCGGGCATATCCAACCAAATCATGAACAGAACTAAAAACAGGCTTAACTGTGTCAGCTAATTGTTATTACCTTAGGGCAGTGGTCTATTGGTCAAAGCGTTCGATTTTTACCCTGAAGGCCCTGGTTCGATTCACGGTGTATGACACCCATTTCTGGGTCAGAAAAACCCCCCGTCAGAATATCGTCTGAGAGAAGTGGGAATTCGTGGAAACGTTGGACCTGTCCTGACACGACTACACCGACAACGACGTTTCCAGTGGTGCTAGAGGTAATATATATGGAACTTGGTGAAATGAGGAAGCGTTTGGCTCAGCGATAAATCCCCCTTCCCCTTGTAACGACGGGATGCAAGACAACATGTCGACAGTGATGGTTCTAGGCAATGGTACAGCAAATCGCTACATCGACCAAATCACACGACCTCACCTTCTCCTTTTTAACCGCCGAAGGAAGCTATTAGAACACAGCAACGCTCAATACCACACATCGCGTGTAACTAAATTGCATGATCTGAACCCGATCGAGCATATATAGGACGAAGTTAATCGACACGTCATTAAATGTCACTATTGTCCGCAGACACATGCAGAACTAGCATGTGGTTGGTGTTGAAGAAGAATTCCCCAATCAAAAGCACAATCCCATCCAAGGAGGTCTCGAGAAGTGACAGTTACAAGGGGTGGTGTCACTAGGTACTGACCAGAACGGCCTCTTGTGAACATACATGTGCAGTAAGTGAATTGAATTAATGCGAACAATAACACAAATGCACATGCCCATTCGTGTGTGGAATTTCTAACATCTATGGCCAATCCTAATCGAATTGTGCAATCTTAAATATCTTTAATATTTATTCATGAGATGGATGTATCCTTTCTTCTTTTCGTCAGAGTATGTGTCGCACAAATCACAAACTGTTCTCCTTGTTGTATTTAGATCACATGACTGCTCTCATTCTTGTATTTAGATCAGCACTCGAGCAACTCCACGTTACAAAAAACTCATCATCTCTATTTACAACGTGCTTTTGAGGCTCCACAATTGTCACGGTCAACGAATTAACATGCATATAAATTACGTTGTCAGCTGCCCAGGGTGTTCGTAACCCAGTTTGTTTTTAATAATTCTAAAAAAACCCGTGTTTATACTTAACCATTTTGCACTTTTCGCACTTAGCAAATACGTAAGACAAGATGATATTACACTCATGTATCACTCATTTTATGTCGTACATGCTATACGTATTCAACGCAGGTAGACATGACGCATACCATATGTAGTTACGCAAGCTGTACGTAGTTTCCCATACTTTGCGCACATACAATCTAAGTTTGTAGATCGATGTTCACGATGCAGAACCCAGAGAGATATATGGAGGCGGTGTGTAAATAATCAATCGTACCTGGACCAGACAATCCAGTGACCAACAGCATGACATCGATCTACGCTATCGGGATGCGTTAACCATCAGATCCCGTTAGTCGCTTGTGAGGTCGAGCATGGATTACTTAAGACCAACTCTAACCCGGATATTCAAGTGTACACTGTTCCAGAAGTTGCACTTAACGGATATATCGAACTTAGGTATATTTGTATTGGACGTGGTTAAATGAACCTCATTTATCAGACGTATCTTATGATTACACAGATTACATCACAAATCAATTTACGGATTTATGCATGTTTGCAGTGCACGTAGTTACAAGGCACAAGTAATACGACAAGCATTGCATGAGTTACCTATAATATTCATTTTGGTTATCTACGAGGACGAAAATCTTGGGCTTCATATTTTTCATACGATGTCCTAGGACAAAATATCACTTTGTCATGGTGACGTGACCTCATGAACAATGCTATGACGTCACATTTCTTCTATGAAGTTGCGTTCTACATGCGGCGACGGAGGGTACCCAGCCTGTTGGAAAGTATGTTTGGGTTTAGTTTCCTCAATTTGACGACTTCCCAGGTAACAAAAGTACGTTTTGAGGACGTTGTCTCAACGCTACGTTTACGTCCCCAGAACGTCAGCATATAACGTCTCACGTCTTTTTTGGTGGAGTCGAAAACACGTCCTCACGTTATTTTCTACGTTCATACGACCCAAAAATAACGTCCCCGCGACGTCATAAACATAACGTTGTCACAACGTTTTTTTCTACGTTCATACGACCCAAAAATAACGTCCCCGCGACGTCATAAACATAACGTTGTAACAACGTTATTGATAGTTTTTGGGGTATATATGTACTCAGAAGGTACAGTAGTCTGAGGATAAAATATTTGTATTAGGTTTCTGGGTTGTTATCACCATTATCATAACAATATCCAGGGCTAAAAGTCATAGTTTCCGTTGTTTTTGTTAGATCTAAATTACGAAAAAAGGTCAAGTGATCAACAGTTCGAAAACTTATTTAGGCAATTATAAACGTGTGGTTTGGATTTTTCGAAACTGTCTACTTTGAGCCCTGGTAACAAATAACAGAGATTCTTCTTTTGTTTACACTGAACCCTTTATTCCAGTATAATATATTGCTAAGAAACGTTTCATTCTAGACTTGCACTTCCTCATCTTCCCCAGCGGCAGCGTGCATCTGAACAAAATGAATAGTTTATCTTTAAGACCTAATATTATTCAAAAGCACAAGATTAGAACATGCCGTTACATTTTTAACACCCTGAATGCCGAGGGGTCTTTTTTTGCATACGGCTATAAAATTACACAGAAACTGTACAAATCAGTTTCATTAATATTACCAGTATTTACTTGTAACTTTGAATTAAATCGCTGTTTATTAGCCTGTTCATATGAAACTGCAATATTTGTGCCAGCATATTGAATATTGTACAATATTTGTCCCAGCATATTGAATATTGTACATCACTGGACCTAAAGCACATGTTGCAGTAATGGCTACGTGTGATCCTCCAACAGTTGTGTAGAGGCTTAGACTGTGATAGATCCTATAGTACACTTACTGAGTCAATTTCCTGTGTAAATATTCAAACAATCAAAAGCTTTCAATGAATGAAAACTCATACCCTATATCCACATATGACATGATGATAAACAAGGATATATGAAGATACTGACATTAGTTTCATGAAAAAGTATCTGAACGAAAAATATAAATCACAATGCTGAAAGTGCAGTCGGAATGATATGGCCATTGTGTTTACTCTTGTTCAACCGACCTTCACCTCCAAGAAATTGCCTAACATGTGCAACGATGTTTACGTGTGACATCACTATCGAGGGCCGATTTCTTTCAAAATAGCGACCTCGCTGACATGGGTACACAAGATTTTGCGAGCACTCTTTCCTTGATTTAGGGATGTTTTGTACATGAAAGTGAGATGTAATTAACCAGAATTATTATGACTATCTGTGTATTGTTATATGTTTTTATCGTTTACATTGTAAATGACGGAAGAAGCCAGAAATGCCGATAATTACCGCTGTCGTTCTGCGTGATTTTGCGTCAGTCATGGTGTCACGCTGCACTGACACGACAGTGTTTTTTTATGAATGATCAAATGATTGCATCGAATCTATTTTTAATTTGCTATTTCCTGCAACGATACTCTTCCCCTGAATATTCAAAGCGTATTGAGCCATTGTAAGCAATGATTAGACGGGTAGATGTCTGAAAATTTCCGAAAATGCTACGTGGTGTAAAATCGGAATTTTTCTTTGTTTTCATTTCAAACAAGCGTCGTCTTTCGAGCACAGCGTTCTTTTTCATGCCCATTATTTTTCGTTTCGTTTTATCCAGACCCTTGGTATTGGTAACAAAGCCCAATTGTAATTTGATTCTAAGATATATGGGGAAATCAATGATGCATTTATCACAGCTGGAATATACATGATGAAATAGGCGTCTTAATACCGGCCTTAGCGAAACGTGATTTTGTAAACACTAGATCTATCCAATATGGCGGGGAGCGGATTTTGGCGTTTGTGTACGTGTGTTTTCGAAAACATCCCAACTGATTCTGGGTTCAGCGGCGACGTTTCAGAATCATCATTACTGGTTTCATGAAAACTTGATATTAGTGATATTTTATTTTTGAAATTCAATACTCCCAGTAATTATCCGATTTTCGCATTTCAAAACATACAGCAAATAACGAATCGCGAAAAGCGACATTTACGATGAAGCCAGTTTTGAGGGGTTAAGCAATAGTGCATGGTATCAAGAAACGGGAAATTTCCCACAGAATTCACAAGTGTGAAGTACATTTGTGTGCGTGATATATTTAGAATTTATTGGATTTCAAAGTGAAGATTCAAGAGGAATGACATTTGTCCCTGTGACATCCAGGGGGTTAACGCTATAATGAATGTGCACCTTATATACATGTTTTGCCTGTTTTGTTATAATAGTGTGAGCAGTGAAATGTCTTCACCGTAGATAGATTATTTCCCTAATAAATATCGATATTTCAGTGTTAGTAATAATATATTCATCTATCAACCTACATCATATCATAACCCTAGTAAATTATGGCAAGAGAAGCGTATGAGAAAAGATAACCAGGGAGAGGGAGGGGAATGGTGTTTCACAACGCAGAAATGTCGTCTTATCTAGACTTGCCTCTTTGAAGGACAGAATTACATCCATGGGCCTAGCCCTCCGTACAGCTTTGGAGCATGCGACAGTTATGCCTACGTTTAATAACACTCGTGTAACAAGTAACGGTTGGTATACTACACACAATGTGACAATATTTATGTAAACATTATTCAAACAAACAGAAACACTCAAAGAATAAAATCGCTTACCCTGAATCCACGTACGATATGGTATGTAAACACTACTCAGTATCCCAAATGGCCGAAATTTTAAACGCACTTAGTGTTAGCATGTATTTTCGAAAACATCCCAGCCGATTCTAGGTTCATCGGCAAAGTTTCAGAATTATCATTGGTGATTTCATGCAAAACTGATGTCAGTGAGCATTAATATGCTATTTAGAAATTCAGAACTCCGAGTAATTATCCGATTTTTAACAGTTCAAAAAATACATCAAATGACGCTGTGAATTTCGGATTTGTGTAAAAAGTAGGACAAGTAAATAGATCTAATCAAGAGTCAGTTTCATTATTTTAAATGAGTACGTTCTGAATTAATACATATAATTTACTAATCTACACAAAACAATAAACAAAATCTACTCACTGTTGTGGCGATGAGCCCGTTTTAAAAGTGAGGAACAGACACAGAACCCTGTACACGTAGGACTGGCAGCCGCGCGAGAAGTGTGATGTCAGCGAGCAGGAAAGTACTCGCACAGGCAATGACGTCACATGAAGAAGTCTTGTGCAATGTGCCTCAATTTGCATCTTGTGGGTTAAAAGATCTAGAAGGAAACATGTTTCATAACTTTCCTGAAATAAGTGAAGTCAAGAGCACCACAATAAGTGTATAATATAATAATAGATTGTATGAAACAGAAATAGGGTAAATACTAAGGTAAACTAACTAATACTAAGGTAAATAAACTTCATTATATACTGAAGAGATAGATCTATATGGTAATTTAAAAAGAAAATATCACATGCTTCGATCCTGTTAAATATGATATTCCATCAAATAAGCTCCGGGATGAGGAGAATAAGATGTAACGAATTTCCATCAAATAAGCTCCGGGATGAGGAGAATAAGATGTAACGAATTTCCAACGGGTCAGTGCTGGCAAACCGTGGACAGAACGTCCTCACAACGTTATACGAACGTTGCACCGTGGTCTGAAATACACGCTTTTAGGACGTCCTGGTTACGTAAAGTGTAACGTTGTGACAACGTTTGTAAATGACATTCTCATAACCTTCAAACGTGAAGTTATATATTTGCTTCAGTTGAACGCATTTAACAAAGCAAACAAAACAAATTTATTCAAAAGTTGTTCTAGATTCAATATCGTCTTGACAACTAATTAGATGGTCAACTGCAAATACAAACATCTTCTAATAGGTCAAGTAAACAAAATATATGAAACGAACGTCCTCACAACGTTACAAGTACGTTACACCAAAGTATGAAAAATACGTTGCAAGGACGTAGCGAGAACGTAATGTGTAACATTGTGGCAAGGTTGTGATATGACGTTATCCTATGACGTTCTAATAACGTCCTAGTTACGTCATTTTCCGACGTAACCAAACCCTGACGTAAATATAACGTTGTGGGAACGTCGCGTGTTAGCTGGGTTCGGTAATTAATAGAATTATACTACATTCGTGCACATATCATGTTCTCGCTCAGGAAATACCTACATTCAGGCGCTTGTGCCGTAACCATTGTAAGACATGGGCACTGATACATAAAGGTTAGTAAACAACCTTCCATGTAATACCAATTTTATTGAACGAGTTAATATGAATTTGGTATCATACGAGCGTATTTCATGGAAGTGAGTTTAGTATGTTTATTCCTCTAGGAACATAGCCAATCGTGAATAATTGCAGAACTTATCCTCGTACGTGTATAACTCCACACACTGAGAGAAAAGATTAAAACGCGATGATGTATACAACCCTCAGATTCATGTCACAGATTGTTTAACAGACGTTGATTAATGTTAGTTTATTTACTTGCTCTACCTGGGGCGAGGTTACACAATATATCATTACATGTATACCACGCCATCATGGAGGGTGTAGATATGTACCTTATCTACCGTCAGGAACATGGGACGCCTAGGTCACGTTCAGAGATCAACCTGTATTACAAAGATACTGCCATTGTCACGTCTAACATTACCGTTTATCCCCAAATTGAACTACATATTCATACGTTTTTCTAAAGCCTTTACCGTTGTTTCGAGGTGAATTGGAAATATTTTTGAAATCGTGTAGGTCGAGTTAAACGATTTCCAAAACATACAATATGTCATGAAATCAATCTCGACATCAGCGCCTGATTCATTTGCTCTACAAGAGTCCAGGATACAACCTATTATTGTCAGTGGAGGAAGTACGGTAAACGGTATTAGTCGAATCACTGTTGTACGTCTCTTTGTGAGACTTGATTCCGAAGGAGAAGGCCGTGAAAGGTAGGTGATCAATGCATGTAGGACACTCAGGAGAGTTTTGTGATACTCGAATAATGACTTATGAGTGGCATCTTAGAAATTGGGAAGTGCAATAATGACAAAATGTATAGATTATAGCTTCTTATGTTTTGTTAGTGAGGCGTTCATACAGATTCTGGTACCTTGCCGGGAACTTGAGCTTAACATCGGTACAAGAATTTGCACTTACATTCGACCGGTAATTCGAGCTCCATGACAGTCAGTGGACAGCTGCGAAAGCAACTGAACAGCATGTGCTTTGAGTCGTTATGTGTATCTTGAAGTGGAGATACATAGAAGGGACAAAACTCGTTCTATAGTCTCAAGGCATCTTTGTATAACACAGAGTCGACATCACGACTCTCACTATATCTCAATCACTCTTAAAACGTTATGATGTCAAGTGTTATCTAACAGGTTAGCGTATCCTGCAGATGTGATGGCCAACATCACAAACAGATGCAAAGACACGTCAATGCATATGCTTGTTCACTTGTTCACTTGTTCACTTGGTTGTATTCGTACGCAAGTCTTCAAATGAACTTGTCAGGGATGAAGTTTCGGTTTTAGTTTCTCTTAGAAGACAAATTCAAACTCAAACTCTTCATTTCAGCTGATATTCAGGCCGACGGCGTATTAAAAAAAGAATGCTTTTTCAGTATAATAGCATAGCATAATTTCACCCTCTTGTCTTTTGAAAACAAATATATCACCACGAGTTGATAAAAGAGAGAAAACGCCGAGGATGTATTCATCAGAGTAACAGAGACATTTGACTAAGATTCACTGTTGTCACTGAAAGTCAGGTAACCAGAAATTGTGTTAGATGATACGCTATACTTGCGTATGCTTCTTAGGTAAGTCGATTGGTATTTAACACTAGAAAGTCTAGCTACATACTGATACGTTTCTTTGTAAATTTTGAATTTTCCCCGACCATCTTCACGAAAACATAATAAAAACTGCACGAAACAGGCATGTTGCACGAAAGTTTTTGCACGTTGTGAATGGGTGCTTAGTTTCTAAATCCGTAACTTGGATAGTCTTACAACTTGAATTGGTTTCCACAAAACACTTTCGTACTACATGTTTCAAAACTACTAAACTTTATGTCTCTGTCACGACCTCCGATTTCAGGTTAACACGGGTCCTTCTTTGGTTTGTTCTCAAGGAAATGCGTGTGTAAACGGGTTGCACACAAGTGACCAACGAGACTCACGCGGGTTTCACACACGTGGCCCAATGGGTTGCGTCACGGGTTGCCATGGCCACGCGTGTAAGGGAGCGAACTTTTAGACAGTTCTGTGCACTGAGTATATTTAGCCCCAAAAAGGAACGGTGACGTTTGGAAAGCTGGAGTCATCCCACCTGTCAATGAGAGTTGTGAGTAGAAATGTGTAACTCTAAGTCGCTATATACCAATCAAAATATACTAAAGGGAAAAAATAAGTGATCAAATGAAAGGACAACTGTTCCTCTATTTATTTTTTTCAAGGTCTCTTCACAAGCATTAGATCGCATGGCTTGTGAAGAAACCTGGAAAAGAAATAATACTTATGCTTTCATGTGATCCCTTAATTTTTCGACTTAAAATGATATTTGCTTTACGTTTTGAAAAATTGTTCTGAACCAAGATACACGTATACATGGTCGCAGTGGGAATGTCTGTTAGATAAAGTAATTTACAGTTTAGTGTCATACACAACAGTGGTTCACAAAGTTGAAGACGATTTAGCACAAAAAGTCAAAGTAACTATGATTACACTTAATTAATCTGAGCTTAAACAGTGACGGATGAATTAGCAGTAATTTGGTAAGAATTTATTTTAAAGTCCCAGTATTTTTTAAAAAAAACCCCAACAAATCAATAGAGGTTCACGTTGCATGTCATATATGAACATATCATGCTATAAGAGGACTTTCGGTCAAATAATTTCTGAAAATTTGTCAAGGATACCAGGTAATAGCTGCTCTTGTTTACAGCCTAGTTCATATGAAACAGTTGATAATTTTGAAAACGGTGGTTGACAATATGAATGACCACACTTCACTGAACAGATACGTAGAGAATCTCGTCCGATTTTGATATCAAATATATTACCATGAGTTGATAAAGTTACAAATATACGAGGGTTTCCCAGGGTATTTTTACTTTTATCAACTAGTGTTGATATATTTGATATTAGAAGGCACGAGGGTGAGATTCTATTTATCACTCTTTATCAATGAAGACATGAACATCACTGAACACACATCTGACATTGGTCTTGCAGTGTAGCTGTGTCATATCATTGTGATGTCATCAATTTCATGACGTCATAGTATTGTCAGGGATTTACAAGATCTACCAAGGAGATATCGTTTGATCTCACACAAGCAACATCTCCCGTGGATCACAGTTTTTGGATGATCTAGTAAGAATCACACTCAAGTGTCTACTGACATCAATTATATTAACACGAGTTGATAAAGGTACAACTATTTTGATATCAGTAGACACGAGGGTGAGATTCTATTTATCATCAAAAATCATTCTTCATTAGTTTTAAATGATAAATGTACATCTCTCAACACTGCACTACCATTAGACATGCAATGCATCGATGTCATAGCATTGTGTCGCCAACACCTTCATGATGTGTTAGCCATTGTACAAAGTCTACCGTCAAAATGATATCACCTAGGAGATACCACATGCTATCACACAAGCGATATCTCGTATGATGAAAGTTTATTTTACACTCAACACTTCTTAAAAACATACCTACTGATTAAGTCTAAAGTCTTTCCCCGTTGTCTTTAATTACACTTTCATAATCTCAACTACTGTCAAACATTGCACATGCACTGACTACTAATCATGAAATTTTATATCAAGTGTTGAAATTGGTGTTATTTTCAACGGGAACTTAACATTATCTCTCATGATTTCCCTCAGCACATATCTAGATACACACTGGTCAAACAGAAAACAGAGGGAACACTGAGGAAAAATAAACGCAGAGGTGGTTTGCAAGTGGGTTGTACATGGGTTGTACATGGTTAGGTGGCTAACGACGACAATAGCTGAAACGTATTTGTGTCTCAATAATGTTATTTAGTCAAATTTACAACAATTGTTTCACGATTTCTTAAAAGAAGACTATTTTCGTAGCTGCATATTTTAAGCTTGTTAGACAAGCTAACAACGTGTGTCCATATAAACACTGCTTGCTTTGTGGCATTTTCGCACAAGGCATTTATCGATTGGGGATAGACTGACGTTTAGTCTACGAAAAATATTAAAGAATAACTTTGATAGCGATTAAACAAAAACAAACCATTTAAATTGAAATGGAAAAACAGTGATGGTTGAACTTGAGGAAATCTATACTTGCTTCATTTAGGGCTTTAGCATTTCATTAAGGGTCAGGCAGTACGGACAATAATGTAGTTCAGGGTCTGTGAGACAGACAAGGTTGCAGGGGTGAGTCGTGTTGCGGGCTACGGAAAGAGTCGAGTGTTGCCGAACGAACTCGTTCATTTCCGCGCCCGAGTCTGCCGCGTGCTGTCACAATCGAGAATGTTCCCTCGCACTTTCCGTATGTAGAATGTTTTGCAGAACAGCACATGTTGTCGCCGAATCAACAATTGTATAAAACCACTAGAGTAGGCTTGTGCGCAAGTGTCAACGATCAGACTGGCGTATTACGAGCACCTTGTGAATAAGTGTATGATACGGCTGGGAATGTGTGTGTTGGTTTAGTTTCTGCCAAACCTTACCATTGATAAGCTTGTGGAGACACGACGGCTGAGTTGAGGTCGTAGATGCCATACATGCTTACAGCGGATTTACCGGTGAGTGAACACAACTCGTGGGTGGGGTGCAAGAGAGGTGGGTAGATAATTGAGTATGGAATGCACGAAAGGGTGGGGGTGGACAAAGAAATTGGGGACAAATGATAGGAACTCCCGCCGGGGTAGGGGATACATGGGAGAGGGGTGGGGGATATGGGAAGACGAAGGGTAGGGATAATCCACCAAAGGTACTTCACGGAAGAGAAATTGAGGTATTGGAGAGGGGGGGGGGGGAGGAGGAGGCGTGGGAAGAGAGAAGAAGGAGGTTGTGATAAAGAAGCGACGGACGGAGAGATACTGAACGACAACATGTGAGAGTTTGAATGCAGGGGGTATAGAAAATGAAATCACAGATAGATGAGTACGTAAGTAATAAAATGATGGTGGGGACAGCGTTGTATATGTAGGGATACACGGGATGTATCTGTAAGTGGAGTAAGTCCCCCAAAATGGAGGGTTGGGGGCTAGGTTGAGGTTACCTCGGAACTGAATTTTCTAGAACATTAGTGCACTTACGAGAACACAGTGGCTAGATCTATCGTTTGCTGACAGGATGTTTCATTGCGCCAATGGCACAATGGGCCGATATGTCATCGAGCGAATGTTATTGTTTGGGTTTCGTAGGCTTCCTCTCAAACGAAAAGCCAGTGTAAAACCTCCATAGCTTTGACAAGGTTATGCCACGTCAGTCAGTATTTTTGAACGAGTACCGCCGACTTGACGCGATTTACGATCGATGTTTCCCAAGCAACCGTCATCATTTACCTGCACAATCAGAAGTTGAAATATATATTTCGGAGTTATGATTGAGGTGGTTTTCAGTGTGTAATATTCGGTTCTCTTTTGTCACTAAATTAAGCAATATCAGTCTGGCAGAATTGCAGTGTTGAAAATAGTCACACCATAATGGCCATTGGTGAAGTAAATCAATTCCATCAATCATGGCGCCTCCGGGAAAGACAAATGTTGGATCATGTTTTAATGCTGCACCCCGTCAACGGGTCAAAACTTGCATTAGCACTGAATCCTCGACCGACGGGAGAAGAGTGGTCAGGACTTCCGTGAAAGAATCGCTCGCATAATAGACATATCTACTACTACTACTACTACTACATCTACTACTACTACTACTACTACTACTACTACTACCACTGCTACTACTACTACCTGGCTGTACTAGAATCACCAGAATCATTGTTACTGTATTGATTTCTTTTAGTTTGTTTGTAAATAACAACTGGACCTCGGAAAAGGTTCTGGGTGTTCATTGTAACAAGTAACACGAACGATCTGGGTACAACTTTTTCTCGTAGACGTCCATTGAGCTCCTGAAAGATTTTACAATTCCGCCTTTGTAATTTCATGCAGTTCCTGTTTCTGTCAACATTTCCTATACACAGCTGGAAAATTACTGACGTGGCATTACGTAATAACCACTCACTCACCCACTGTCAACACTGTTAGTGCACTCGTCTGCCAGACACCGTCTCAAGGTCAAGAGCATAATTTGCTTTTGTCGTACTCAAGCGAGCACACAATAACGAGTCCAGCTCCGTCGAAAGGCATTCTGTAGATAAAAAGGTCCTAAAATCAACTAAACGTGTGAAGTATGGTGTGAAACTGAAGCCGTAGTCCCATTGTGTGAAGTTAGTGTAAGTTATGTTCGGTTATTACATGACGTACAACGTCACGTGTCTTATCATGTGATTTTCCATATATGGACCGGTTACTACGATTGCCACAACCTCACATTCTTATCTTCCCTGGAAGCGGAAGTCGGATTTATGATGAGATATGGCGTTTATTTCCGACGAACGAATTTCCGAAACACCAGTTACTGGAGCTACTCATTTGTAGGGTTGGAAAGCATATTTATTAATTTTTGAAAGGGTTCGGGTTCAGTTTGTTTGTTTCGTTAACAACGCCACATTAGGCTATATTCCTGCTGAAAAAGGTGGTACTGTCACCCCTCACGATCAGCCCAGTTGCTGACGTTTCACCCGGATCTTTACGCGTATGGAGGTCACTGAGTACATTCATAAGAATGATAATCGTCGTACCAAGCCAGAAGCAGCATCTGTCAAAATATACTTTGATTTTAGAGAATAGCGGAGAAAGCATCTTTCAATTCTCAGCCACTTGAGACAGAACTACTACATGACGCGATTATTAATTAACCATTTTCGCTGCGCCTTAGCGGGTGTAATGTAGAAACATGCCACTTCTACAAATGGAAATATTGTTTGCATCAATAACAAAATTAGTGTTACACTTTGAAGAAGTGGGTTTTTTTCGCTCGAGTTCACTGACTTCTGGTAACTAGGGCAGACAGCAGGCCAGCTGCGACCGATGTTGAGACCCGTACAACTGGGTCAATAGCGTATTAAATAATGCAAGTGTCGTCTCATCTTTCCTCTTGTGCTTTAATAAGCACAGGCTGCACACATATATTATTGACCTGTCTCAATCACGTGACTCCACGGGATGAACGATTGTCAACATTGCTGTCAAGCAACTTGAAAGAGTTCATATGTTTACACCAAGTGATGGTCGCGAGGGCAAAAATAGTCCGAGTTCTAGGAGGTCAATAGTACTGTCGGAAGTAGAAAAAATCTGGGGTTTTGTTCACGTATATCTCTACAATTTATGTAATTGATGTGCGAAAGTGTGAAATATATGTAAAAATAAGTTCGGTCTGTCTACAATTTCAGTGGTAGGAATATCGGAAAAGTTAAAAATATGACTTTACTCAGGAGAGATTAGTGACGAAAAGAGCAATTCGCCAGTTATTTTGAACAGACCATGGCTTTATGCAAATAAGTGTGCTATGATATTGTATTACAAAGGACACTATGTAATGCTTATTTTGAATTTGACTTTAAAAATAATAACATTTCATGCTGAAACTTATAAGGTTGTAGCTACCATGGAGTCTCACTATCACTATGAAAAGAAACAGGTAGGAGGGGTCGTCTCAAAAGCAAAACCAGGTCTGACATGTGTACCAGACGATGGATGGTTCGGGAGTGAGTGAGTGAAATACATAGCAAGTCTTTCTAAGTAAAAAGCTCTGAAAATAAAGAATACCAGTTGGTAGCAGTTTCGTGTTTATTTTCAAAACATATGAGTGGTTTGGCACTGCTGTACAAGTTTAGTGTTTATATTAACTTGACAGACCGGAGATTTTTTCTCGACCCGAGCGCAGTGGTATTTTTCAACCCCAGAATTATCAGTAATGTGCCAACAGATAGTGATTACTCCAAAACGGTATATCATGTGACTTATGCGTTACATGTATGTGTTACGGTCAGTGTGTAAAACCTTTGATCTGTAAACTGCCCGAACTTGTCAGTCCTTTCATTAACTGATTGAAAAAATCCGACAGGTAGAATAAAAGTGATTAAGTAGTTCAAATGAGCACAACGACACCACAGCAATTTCTGTACATCGTTTAGTAAGTTAAGTAAAGGTGGTCATTGATGATCACAGATTCCAGTGTCATCGATCTCATATTGCAGACTAAAACAACAAGATCCACATGCAAAAGTGAAAAACAACCCAGAATATATAATTTATTAAACTGAAATCATATGCATGATGAAGTTTGGTAATACAAATTTCCTCAAGACGTAAGACCTCAGTATTGTTGCATATTATCTGGTGGGTTACTGAAGTAGTTTTCGGTACTTGAATTCTCAGATTATTGTCATTTGGTAATATAATGATATTGTATATATATTCATGATGAAACTACGCTTATTAAAAACAGGAACCGACTCTGCCGTATAGTTTACAACGGTACAACACTATTTCGCGTTGTGAATTTGAGGCAGTTTACAAATTGACGGATTTTACACACTGATTCTAACATTTATTTCAGGAATGGGTAAACTAACGGCACACTGATTACTATAAATAAATCTAAAACACCATTTTCTCTTTGATTTTCATACTCATTAAAGAAACATAGCAAAACAAAACGGAAGCCGCAGATTGAAGTACGAAGCCACTGACTGAAGAGCGGAAGCCTGAGGAACGATTGCATGAATCTCCGTCTGTCCACCTGCACGATCTCCAATGGTCCACATGTTGAAGATCTGACTCGACAG
This sequence comes from Haliotis asinina, assembly GCF_037392515.1. Lineage (NCBI taxonomy): Eukaryota > Metazoa > Mollusca > Gastropoda > Lepetellida > Haliotidae > Haliotis > Haliotis asinina. The sequence goes on along the minus strand of NC_090295.1, from coordinate 9,364,306 downwards.
GTAATCTATCCTGGCAGTGGTGGTGGAGCTGTTACAGTAACATCTGTAGTAGTAGATGTCGTGACAAGGTCGTGGTGGTTGTAGTCAACGTTGTCGGTGGTGAGGTGAAATGATTTTTAACGCCGCTTTTAACGTTTTTCTCATACAGCGGCATACGTGTGCGTGCGTGTGTGCGCGTGTGTACGCGTGTGCGCGCGAGCTGTTTCATTATGCTTTTTAGCAATGTGTTTCATATATCTATAATGAATCTGAAGCTACTTGTTAAACCGACCTGTTATTTTAAAGAAAATAGGACTAGTGTTGGAACAGAAATATGTATCACCCAAAAACCTGGTTTAGTAGGAGATATCGGTTATCTCTTTCGGGAGATAATTAGGAGATAAACATTATATGTTGACCAATTTCCGGGTGTTATTGAGTATTTGAAGCACGGGAATGCATTTGGAACCGACGGCGTCAGCACGGGAATGCATTTGGAACCGACGGCGTCAGCCGGATTTTTCAAATGAAATATTCCCGTGCTTCAAATACTCAGTAACACCCGGAAACTGGCCAATACGTGATGTTTATCAACATTGTAAACACAAAAGTAAACCAAAGGGTTTTAGTGTCTGCACTCGTTTACATCGAGTACGGGTACAGAAGTGAAGTGTCATCAGCTGGCCGTTTCAGCTGGTTCCCATGGTAGCATCTGGAGTTGCTCATTTGTGACGTCATTCTAACTTTACGTCACAATATGATTTGAATGACGTCCCCACTGTTGATGACACAACAAAACAATTGTTTGCGGTGTTTCTACGCGTCAATACGCAGTGAATAGTCTTGCAGTTTCCGGGAATCTAACACCATTTGATCATGTTTTTCAACCAATCAGATTACAGAACACAGTGACTTTTGCTTTACAAAGGGGATATAGAGCTGAAATGAAATTAATTACTTTTCACGTTATTGTGACGTCATCGGTCACATGACGTCACTATCAAATGACATCAGTTAGTTTGTATGATAAGCGGCCTTTACACAACAAACTAAATTGTGACAACACGTTGTCAAACTCGAGCTTGGGAGTGTGAACATTCCAACAACTCGCCACAAACACCAATTTCAGAGTTGTCAAACTGTTGTCGAGAAATCGAATCGGTCTCTATTCTCGCCAACTTTTCCATCGGTGTTGTCAAATTAGTTTGTCATGGGAACTGTTGTCAAACTCGTGTTGTTCAGAAACGACCGATCGCACTCAACAAAATTGTTACGTGACCGCACCGATAGACTTGTCGCTCAAATGACAAGAAATCCGCTTTAAACAGTATCTCAAGTAGCTTCCAAGCTAAACATATCAATGAATCAGTGATACAGTCTGTAACACTCGGTTGAACACTCCAAAACACTCTTCACCATGACAAGAATTAAAAGAGCATGTGATCGGATAATCAAGTGATTAAAGTGTTCGTACGTAAAATCGAAATGTGTATTAGGTTCGTATCTGTAGTTTTTACATGCTTAATAGTGTATAATCTTAACATGGTGTTGTCAGAATGATAATTCCTGAATGCCCGTCGTGTAAAAAATATTCTCACGTGATTGTGTGATTCATATATAATGTGAGGATGAGGAAGTTTGGGTCGTAGAGCCACAACGTGGCAGATTAAGTAAAGCAACATGAAACACTCGTGTGTTATTCAACTTTGTCATTGAGAGGAATACGTGGGCGTTTAATAAGGTGCCCCTTGCTAGTTGCGTGTGACGACGTCAGCCATGTTATGTGAGACACTTTCAACAGAGAATTTGATAAATGAAAGGGATCTAGTTCTTGAGAGGCATTAAGAAGTCGGTATTCTAATATACGACAAAATGTTATGTATGTCAACTTCTTTATTGTTTTTTTTTTCATCGACCTGACGAAGGGGCAAACAATAAAGAAGTTGATATCCATAAGATTTTGTCATATATGAAAGGGATCTATAGAATTTATTAACTCGAATTGATGTCGTGAATAAATACAAAATTAAGGCAGTAATTTTCAAACAATTTGGATTCCAACCGACGGTTATATGATCCTGATTCAGTAAAGGGGTATAATGCTGGAAAGGACATTGCTATGTTTTAGACGACGGTGCCACCCGTCAGGTTACCCGTCAACTGTTGATTGTCCCCAGGTTTGTACTTATGAAATGCACAAAGTGGACGCGATATTTTGGAACATCTGTTGAACGTGGGCGAACGCATTTCGCGTCAAATTGCAAATACTAATACAGAGAGGTCGGGGGAGCCTGGATAAGACAATCAAGTGATCAACAGCATGAACATCGAACTGGGATACCATGACTTGTGTCAACCAAGTCAGCGAGCCTGACCACACGACCCCGTTAAAGCCATCGCTTGTCACACCGAAGACCAGGTTCGATCACAACATAGGTGCAGTGTGTGAAACCCATTTATGGTGTCCCCCGCCGCGGTATTGTTGACATGGTGCTAAAATTATATTTACTCATACTAAGTCACAAAACGGACAACCTAATTAGCTCATGGAATGTTAGACAACAGGATTTCTCATCCACGTCGATCTCAACTTCTCAGTGTGTTCTGTCATAGTAGCGTGAGCTTCCAGGATAGCTATTGACCCAACACGTTATGCATTTTTAATGTTGAGCGTATAACGTTATGCACTGGCACATAAATCCATTTAATATACACTTATGTCGATCAGATATCAGGATGTATGTTTCATCGCGCACACTTACCGTAAATAGATGTCATGATAAAATGTGGAGAAATTTACTGCTTTTTAACGCATAGCAAAAAAAATATTGGACAACATTTAGCTGTGTCGTTTTCTCATCCTCCGACAGATAGGATATTTAATATTCTACATTTCTGAATAATTTTATAGCCGTTCGCAGATCCAGGACCAAGTGAGCGCAATTCTCGAACCACGCTCACTTCCCAATTCATAAGGCGGCATAAACAAATGTTTCTCGGGCACATCTTCTTCAAAAGTGACGAGGGCGGTAGGACATTTTTTATAATTTTTGATAGAAAATGGTGACGAGGAAGAAACATTTTTTCTCTCTCAGAAATACAGCTTAGAAAATTTAGCACGAATTAGTAAGTTGTAGATTCAGTCACACTCGTTCTTACAGACACCTATTCTGCAAGTGGACAAGTGGATGATCGGGATGCGGCAAAGTCAGAATTATTTGTTTTAAAGAGCAATAAAAAATGTTACGCGCACAAATAAAAATGACGCGCCGATACCCGAGAAACATTTCACTTTTTAATTTAGCCTTATGAAAATGTGCGCCTGAAGAAAAATCTCGGCATCCATGGGGGTTATGTCGTATGAGTCATTGCTGATCTTATTTGTGGAATGTCGGATCGATGTCACTCATGAAACGACTTCAACGCTAAAATAATGACATTTGTCATTCAACAACATTGTTGTGTTCTGAGACGATAGACAAGATCGGTATATTTTCTGATGCGGAAGCGAAATGATTGCAAATAACGACATTTTATGAGTCATTCTGATTTTACACTGAGAGACACACAGGATATACCGTGTGAGACTATCAACTCTCTCGCTTGAGAAAATCGATTATTCTGACTCGTTCGTTCTTATAAGTGTGGCACTGTGGGGTAGCCTGTTGGGTTAGGCGTTCGCTCGTCACACCAAAGACTCTGGTTCGAATTCCCGCTTGATATTGCTGGAATATTGCTAAAGGCGGCGTAAAACTATACTCATTCTGAACCAGAAAAATGAATGAACGATGAATGACAAAATCATCCTAGTACAAGAGTTCTCTCCCTTTCACCATGTTTTCAACGCCATGGACACAAAATTTATGAGAGTGTGTGTGTGTGTGTGAGAGAGAGAGAGTTGGTCTTGCGTGTGTATAGCACTCGTGGGGGTTTCCCATTTAGAATAGAGGTCTCCATCAATCTAGCCTTGCCATTAAAGTTACGGCCCGTGAGTAGCCGGGCTCTACGTACATGTTTCGAGATGACTGTGCTTTTAAACAATACACTGTTTAACCTTAGGACCTCCCATCCGTGGGTGTGGCCTAAAAGTCGGGCCCACTGAGCACCATGCCTACAAAAGATTAATGCAACATACATCCTTGATAATAATAATAATCAATTTTAAGCCACAAACGCGTACCATATATAGTTTACTACGAATAAATTGGCTAAAACTCATGAAGACGAATTTCCTGTGAGCTGGCTGCCCAGGGTTACGTCTAAAAGTGGAATCGATAAACGAAACATGATTAAAAATGCATAAATATTTGACTTCATTCGGATACAGGCTTCCATCGGCGCGAAAATGTTTCCTACGTCTACATCCAATTAATACCACCCCATAAATTCACTATTCATAGTATTTAAAGCATGCATGATACGATCTCTTCCCCACAGTTTAAACATCGTCTCAACCACAACAGTTCGACCCGGCTTGGTCTGAGCTCTCAAAACCAGCTTAAATCTAGAACATGCATCTTCAGTTCTAATTAAATCCATAGATTGGCATCATATCCACCTAAATACTACTTCATAATGTTATCAAGTGCAACATATAAAGAAAGCTGGCCCCTTAAAGTGAAGCCCTTTTCTCACTTCGTTCTCAACATAGCCTCAATCAAAAGTGTTAAGTCTCTGTTCGGCCCGACTTGGCCCTACCTCTCAAAAACAGCTTAAACCTAACACACGTGTACTGTTTTGCGTTTACAATTACAGATAACTTTTCTGTCTACCTAAATACCTCTTTGTTGAGTCTTAAAACGTAGTATTTGAAGCAAGCGCGTTGCTTAAAGTCAACCCTGTTTTCTACACATTCTCAATAAAGGCACAGCATCACAAACTTTCGGTCCGACTTGGCCCAAGTTCTCAAAAGCAACTTAAACTTAACTCATGACACCGGAAAGGAGTAACACAGCTTTGTGAAATATATTATACAAAACATCTTTTCCCCACCCCCTGAAATCTGAAATATCAAATCTCAATAACTAATCTGTAATCGGACAATGCCATGGCCTTTAGACCTTACTGTGCAACCGCTTGTATAAGTAAATGTCAGATTAAACAGTTCTTATTCATAAGAAACGTAACAGGCATTCAACTGTCATTTTATTAAACAGATGTATAAAACTAGTTGAAATACCCTGGGTTCCGTATCCTTATAATATCAACCAGTTTCGAAAAGTTGACCAAGACCTGTCCAGGCGTCCTAGGCATGTACGCCAGGTCATTTATCCCTGCGTGGACGATGATGAACTGGAAGCAATTTAGAATTAAAAATTACTTCAGAAATGAATCCATATTGGCGATGAAAATATAATATGCGCTTTGTAGCGAGCAATATCCAATGATATATTACGACTACGCACGTGAAATAATCCTCATTCTATGCAAAATCCTACATTCTTCAACTGTTTCCTACCTTGAAGTTCTCAATGTCCCACAAGAGATCGGGAATGTCAGCCACCTTGGCTCCGGACAGAGACCTTGTCACGATCCCTTCTTTCTCCGTATAACGTCCAACATACTTCAACAACGAGTCACCAACATGTAATGCAGACATTTTCAGATCATATGACTTGAAAACAGGCTGATACTGCCCAGCTCGGCCAGTTTTATTGGGATACATTTTGAGAAAAATACGTGAGACACTGAGGGTTTATGAAAACATTCTTCTCCCACGGCCGTCTTTAATGCCTTTATTGTCTGTATGTGTGCTCAGGAAAGCAAGTTGATCTGAATGGCTGGAAGTTTACAACATCCGGAAACAGCATCTCCGAGTAGCCTTTGTGTTGCAAAGCTCATGCAATGAAAACAAATTTCTCCTGGTCCGGAGCTGGACAACCTAGAGACGTATTGGATGTGTTCTCATTGTTTCGTATGTTCAAATAATGTAACCATAATATGTCATACGCAAATTCCGTATGATGTCTCGTGTTACGTATGCTCTGATAGGTATTAAGTTTCTTATTTCATGCCATGAATAACCTCACTCGTCTATCTGTATCTGTTACAGCATTCATTGATGTCTATGCAATAAAAAATGTGCGGGAAAACGTCTATATTCTTAACCACTGAAAAAAAACCCAAGCCTTTCAAGCGTTTCATGTCATATAATTTTTTCAGTTTATTATATGTGTATATGTTTATAATGAATAACTCTGAAGGCCCCTGAGAGGTAATTAAGGGCAACAGTATGTTGATTGAATCACAACACCTAGCTGATTGCAATTAGACAAGGGTAATTAAGCAAGCTGGATGCAGGTGTAATTAACAGGTCCACCAAGTTCATTAGCCCGCGCAGTGCAGACCAAACACTGGGCGTCACTTTAAGCAAGGTGTTTGCTTCAAATACACCGTTTTGAGACTCTAGAAAGAACTAGTCAGGTAGATATAATACTATTCTATTGCTGTAAACATTAATCAGTATACGTGTGGGGTTTAAGCTGTTCTTAAGAGAACGGGTCGAGTCGGGTTCTCTTTAGACAACGTGTTTGTTTCCAATACAACGCTTTGAAACTCTGTAAAGCCGTATTTCGGTAGATATGATACTAAACTATAGATTTAAATCGAATTTAAGATACATCTGCGAGGCGTAAGGTGTTTTTGAAAGGTCGGGCCTAGTCGGGCCGAACAGAGACTTAACACTTTTGGTCGAGGCTATGTTGGAAAGACAGGTAATTCACTTTAACGGACCGGTTATCTTTACATGTTGCATTTTGCAACACTACAATGTGATGTTTAGGTAGATATGATACCAATCTATGGATTTAAATACACTTCAAGACACATTTGACAGATGAAAGATGCTTCTGACGGAACGTGCAAAGCCGGACCGAACGCTTGTAATACAGTGTGTGTGTTGAGACTATACAGGAAAGAGTGCTGCACTTTGAGGAAACGTGTTTGCACATGCTCTGCTAAGTGTTATTTAGGTAGATTTTGTTGCATTTTGTCTGTCATGTGTACTAGTAAATATAAGCATATGTATACTAGCAGGCTTTCGGATTTTTGCTGGATTTATGCTTTTTAGAATACAGTGGCATTCATACGATTTTTGCGCGTGCGAATGCATTTTTCCCTTTTTTATCCTTTATAACATATTGTGATTTAATATATGTCTTTCAACACATATTTATAATCATGTAACAGTTGCCCACTGGCTCTCGCCAATGCCCGATCCTCTTTAACATAAACATCCTCTGCTGATTCAGCATGAGGCAATAAAAGTTAATTAGGAAACCCCAACTGTTTTAATTAAGGAAAGCTGTCAAAACACTGTCACTTCCTGCCCAGAACCCCAGGATGTCACACCTCACGCGCTAAGAGAAGTAAGTAACCTTCTCACAGAGACATATTAAGGACAAAACATAACAAGAAGACAATGTCTTTTCTCTGGGACTATCGGTATGTTATCAATGTTGGTTTTAACTATACATTTTCAACCAAACTATACTTGGAATTGTAGCTACCCAAATCCGCACATTTTGTTTTAATATTCTGCAATCCATTTTTAGTAGTACCCGGAGGCCCGGCCCGACTTTTCTTGGCCCGACTTTAGGCCATCCTCCATCCGTGTACGATGTGCACGCGCAACTTCTCCAAGGGTATTTCTACTTAGGATAAAAAAAGTGGGAGTAATCAATTACTGTTTGGTACTGACAGATGAAAACTCACAAAAGGTAAACCAGGTTCGAATAGGTCTTCACAACACATGAGTGCCATTAAAGACGACTGAGGGGGTCGGTTGGTCATCGTTGTCCACATGCGTACATTAATGCCCATGGTTGATTGATTACTCACAGACCACCTCCGTATACATTTGGATGTACACGTATTTGGGATGTTGGGCATGAACAACCATCAGAAAAACAAGAATCAAAACGACAACAAACAAAATACCCTCACAAAGTGCACCGGGATTCAAACCCAAGACAAACCCCACATAGCACTCCAACGCATTAAACACCCTATTCATGATATTTAAACCTCATGTAGCACTGGAATTCGTGAAGGCGTAGTTTTCTGTGGTTTTACAGCTAACTAAATTTGTGATTAGGCAACTTCTGAACACTTTAGGAGCTGGGAAACATTCATTGTTGTATAAACAAAAGGAAAACATGTCTTGCCTCAGGTTTTCTGAAAACACCACTTGTTTACTGATCGTCCTGATCGAGGAGCTATTTGTCACAAAAAAGTTATGATTGTGTGTTTGAAAATACCCTTTCCCTTTCCGCCGATGTGTTCCTTGTTCAATCTTAAAAGGAAACAAACAGCCATATTTCGCGTGTTTTTCGGTGCGCTTCGTTAAACTATTGGGTGCTTTTTTTCGCAGATAATATTCCTGTCCTGTTTCCTATTGTCTCCGACAAGTGGACCTCTTTAATACATATCCTCCCAAATATAAGCAAAAATTTGTGGGACAACTACGAGTCCATCTGAGTCCAAATCTCCCCAATGAATTGCACTCTAACTCAAAAACAAATAATCGTAAATGGCTCAAACTAACTAAAGTAAATAGGAAAAACACACCAACTCTGCATATTTTTGTTAATAATTTTGCTCAACAAAATATGAAAGTTGTTTAACAAACCATCATTATTTTCATTCGATACTGTAAGATTTGTGATAAGAGTGTAGCAATAGTTCAGGTAAATTCTGCGGAGTTGTGTGTTTTTCCTGTTTACTTTGGCGTTAGTTTTAGTCATTTGCGATTATTTGTTTTTGAGTTCGAGTGCATTTCATTGGGGAGATTTTGACTCAAACGGACTGTTTACGCTTTGAATCATAACTGGAGTGGGCTACCTTTTGAGTGACGAGTTAAAACAATTTTAACTCATCCAATCAGATACTTTATTTCTTTACCTCACCATACTACTTATATGAACAGTTTGTTTAATCTAAAAGGTTCGTAGATATATGCAGGCCTCCATGGTGGTGATGGGATAGTCTAGTTGTTAAAGCGTACGCCCAGCACGCCGAAGACCCGGGTTCGAGTCCTCAAATGGATACAACGCATGAAACCCATTTCTGGTGTCCCCCGCCGTGATGTCGCTGGGATATTGCTAAAAGCGGCGTAAAAAAATAACTCACCCAGGCCTCCATATTAGTAACATCTTGTGAAACAAATGAGACATATATGTAGCAAGGTATTGTTATTGTCCTGATTCTGTCTTCAACTAAACACATTCGTGTTTCACATCGTATATGTTAGGCAGTAAACATACGTCCTGTCATATTTCCGTACAAGTGTGATTGCCCCTTTTTTGTTTACTTAGCCATATAACGGCTGATGATAGTCGAGTCACTGACACCTTGGCAATCGATTTTTTTACAGCGAGAAACATGCATGACAGTCATGGATGACTAATTCTAACACGAACTTCACGGAGCCAACATTTTTGTGAACCTGTGGATATGTAAGTGGTTGTATGTCACAGATGGCCTCATGACATAGATCCCTGAGGGTGATATGTTATTCCAGATGCCTAGTTTTCACAATAGACAATTATCACAATGTGTGCCGTCAGTAATAGCTTGTCTCTGCATCTATGGAAATATTCCAGCAATGTCAAGGGAACACCACAGATGGGTGAGCATTGTACCCATGTGGAGAATCGAACCTGGGTCTTCGGCGTGACGAGCGACGGCTTTAACCACTGGGCAAGGCTAACCTCCCGCAAGGCTATAATATTTGGGGAACTTAACATGCTCTACTTTACAGTGATATTTTGAAAACATACATCTTGTTTCTATGATATATAAACGAGGAAGTATGCATTATTTCCGGTTTTTAGACTTAAGTAAGTCCACAACCTGCCGTTTCCACTGAACCTTGGTAAACCAGATACCAGTGACTGACCAAAACATCGGAAGTATAATAAGGAAGGATGTCGCTCATATTCCTACAGTATCTCGCAAACTGACAATCAAACACCATATACCATAAACTGATTAAATATAGCAAGAGCTTCAAAGATTAGTAAGTGAGTGAGTCAAGTTTTACGCCGTACTCAGCAATAGTCCAACTATATGGCGGCGGTCTGTAAATAATCGAGTATGGACCAGACCGCATTGATCTGCACAATTATGAACCGTTGACATGTGTATGCCAAGTCAGAAAGCCTGACCACCCGATCCCGTTTGGAAATGAGTGTCCTATTAAAACGCACGCACGCACGCACGCACGCACTAGTCTCTTACTCTCGCCAACTGCCGGAGGGTAATATTGTTTGGCTTCGTACACTCGCCTAATATAAATATGGGTATATGTGTATTGTGTAAACGTCCGAAATATGACTGCCCTTACAAAGCTATGGAAATGGTTACGTCGTTTTCCTAGTGGTTGATGAACCTGAACAGTTAGGAATGTGATCACTGTACCAGAAATCGTGCACACCAACAGATACTCCTGTCGCCTGAGTCTTATGTTAGAGTCCAGATATGTTACGACTGGTTGGACATTGTAGTACCCTCATACTTCAGAAGGCAAGGACAGATTTGCGTGTATTTGATGTCAGAAATGATGTTTGTAATTAGTATCATGTCAGATCTTGAAATGACGATAACCTGTCCAAACAAAACCATTTGAAATCCACACTCAACTCGAATGATCTCAAAGAAGAGTCATGAAAGTTTAGTACTGAAACTCAGGTGGAAATCTTCCTTTCTCCAGAGCGTGCACCATCTCAAAGCGGGTTAAAACCACACTCACTCAGGCTGATCTATTGAGCAAAATTGAATAATGACGTAAACTAATGCTGCATTGGTTCCAGTAACTTTTTAGACCAGGTGGTTTAGAGCATGAACGTATTTGAATACATACAACAGCTTCAGTAACTGATCGACCCGTGAAAATCCGAGGTAGTACAGGTCTTCAGCAACCCATGTTTGCCACAAAAGGCGACTAACGGGATCGGGTGGTCAGACTCGCTGACTTGTTGGTTGACACGTCATCTGTTCCCAATTGCGCAGATCGATGCACGAGCTGTTGATCGTTGGATTGTCTGGTCCAAACTCTATGATATACACACCGTCGCCATATAGCTGGAGTATTGCTGAATGCGGCATAAAACTAAACTCTCTCACTCGCATCAGTATCTGATTTTAATTTGATCGTTTCTGAATATTTGACCCTGTTAACTGCAGTAGGGTGCGTCGTGGTAGAAGCATTCGCTCGTCTCGCCGAAAAACCGGGTTCGATTCTCTTCACGGGTGCAGTATGTGAAGCCCGGTTTTCAGGTGTCCCCAGCAGTGATAGTGCTAAAAGCTGCGGACCTAAACTGACTTTCTCTCTCGTTTCTTTCCAATGCGAACAACGTCACCCCACCTAACGTTACCAGTACCCCAACATGGCGGCTGGTAGATCGCTTGGCAGTTAAGTCCCATAAATTAGCAGTCTACACGTGTATACAATGAACATTATTTAGCACAGTGATAAACCTTGATGGTGCAAGTACATTGAATGCACTGAATTTGATTATTAATGTCGATGTGTTGAAGAATAAGCATTTTAAAATCACGTCAGGATGTCGGCTCACTTACCGACTTCCTCGCGATTTCCAACCACTAACTGTAGCGTTTATTGCTAATTAGAATTTCTCATGCCATTCGAGAAATAATATATATTTATATAATACAGTTACCTCGAATAATTGATTGTGTGACTATTCGATAGTTTCTTTTACGGTAGGGAACAAAACAATTATTGACTTGTGAACTTGTACTTACTATCATATAGGTCGTTGGAGTGATTGAGTGAGTGATTGAGTGAGTAAGTTTGGTTTTACGCCGCACTCAGCAATATTTCAGCTATATAGCGGTGGTCTGTAAATAATCGAGTCTGCACCAGACAATCCAGTGATCAACAACATGAGCATCGATCTGCGCAATTGGGAACCGATGAAACGTATGAACCAAGTCAGCGAACCCGACCAGCCGATCCCGTTAGTCTCCTCTTACGCAAAGCATAGTCGCCATTTAGCACATAGGTCGTTGGACGACCCCGTCTAAGCTGAAAATTTGTTATAGGGCTCTCAACTTTTTGTTAAATTTTCTTTTTTTTCTTTAGCTGTCCTTCATCGTTGTCAAATACCGTGGGGAGAAATAGAGGAATTGTAATTGACCATGACTCCGCACGTGTGGTACTAATGTATTGGCGGTAACTGGGGCCCTATTCTCGAAAGGATCCTAGCCCTAGGATATCCTAACTTTGATCTCAGGGTCTAGGATAGGTGTCCCAGCTTATTTTCGAAAAGTATCCTAGCGCTAGGATATCTTAACTTAGGACAAATACTAGGATAGGATCTGACTTGTCCTAAGTCCATCTCAATGGAAATCAACATATTGTGGTACTTGTTTGTTCACTAATTTTGACGTTGTGAAAACTTAATTACAGCTGAATTTACAACAGCACGCTGTTTTTATGAGTTAAGACGATTTCTTGAGTTTATATCATCAATTTATCAGTTGGGAATAAGATTTCCTTGTTGCAGTACACATATTCTTTAGATCTGCAACCGATATGTATTTTTCTTTTTACCTATTCTATCCCTTTTTATTCACAACATCGCTCTTTTCTGTTACATTCCTCTGAAATGTCAATGTCAAGGCCATCTCGATAAGGGAAGTAACTTCTGTTTATATCCTAGGTACATTTTCACTTTATGAGATGATGCATAATGAAAGTTCAAGTCCTGATAATCATTAAAACATCAAATGAAACTAGTTTTTGCACGTCTTAATTCTATTTTTGGCAGACTTTCAAAATCTGATGACAAATGTTATGTCCTAGTCTAATCAATGAATTTGATGTGATGAAAGTATTGAATATGTTAACAATACTTATATCTGATAAAATAGTTTAGATCTATTCGAGTACAAGTTCACTCTATTTTTCTGGATACAAGGTATGAATTTTTATTATAAATATAATTAATTACAATTTCTTCTAGATCAAGTAAGGCCATCAAAAGTTGTATTTCAACACTTTCAAACCTTTTATTTCGATTTCTAGTCTCACCATTTATCTTGTAAACGAGATCGTAGCTGCCCTTACATACGTGTTTTTCATGCAATGAATTATAGATAATATTTAGGTGAACTTGATGAAGGTTTTATTCTATCTCACCTGCTGAAGAGCTCGCTATCCAAGCAAGGATCTGTTACTCAACTTAGGACAAGGATAATATCATTTCGAGAATGGGTCTTATCTAACAATAGAATGTCCTAACTATTGTCCTAACTAGTTAGGATCTGTCTTAGCAGGGACACTTTCGAGAATAGGCACCCAGGTCGCTAGCCAGTATGTGTTGTTACCTGGCCTGGGGATAAAACAAGAATAAGTCGTCTCGGAGTCTAGGTATCAGTATTCTGTGTCTGAGTGAGTTTGCCATGGCTAACTGTGGCGATGCAACATACGCGTATCACACACACACACGCACGCACGCAGGACAGGAACATTGAGCCCTGGGTGGGTATGCCATGTTAAACGGCGTCGGTGTAACATATAGGCGCACCACAAAACACACACACATGCACACGCACATGCCCACCCGCATACGCACACGCAGGAACGGAACGTTAAGCCCGATTTGACATCATCTCACCTCTAGATTCGTACTTATGAAACAACGCAGTTTTATTTAGGATTTTGATTCCTGATAGGCAGTAAAGTCGACTGGACCGAATTGTTACCATGCGGAATATTTTACTGTTTTGTTCCGCCTTTAAAAAGTTCACCTTACATTAGCGGCACATCCGCCCTACTTCCTGTCTGCCACAATCCAGGGTCCCGATTGACAAAGCGACCAGTGAGCTGTTTCAAGAAAAACATCAATTTCCCGCGCACAAAACATAGACTTACATACTGACGTCGGTATGCTTTGTCACTTGGATGAAAAAAATCAAATAAAATATATCATACATAATCAAAACGAATGTTAATGATGTTTATGAGAGAGTGAGTGAATATGACTTTACGCCGCTTTTAGCACTAGTCCAGCAATATCACGGCGAGAGACACCAGAAATTGGCTTTACACATCGTGCCCATGTGGCAGATCGAACCCATATCTTCGGTGTGAGGAGTTAAACATTTAACCACTGCCCCATCGCTCATTTCAATGAAGCTTGGGTATATAATACACAGTCTATCCAGGAATTCACCAGTTCGGCAATGTTTCTTCTGACGCACAAGTTCAATTAACGTATTCATGAAAATTCGAGGACGAATTCGTGTCAAGCTTGGATTTGTTTCATAATTCCATTACGGTATGAATGCATACATTCTGGTGAGACAACGGGAATAACTAAAATCGATCACATATCAGTAACCATGCAAGTATTACGTTACTAATCACCCTAGGGTTCACTTATGTATTTGTTGACACTTATTCCATTTCTAATCAGGTGACAGTATACTAGCACTTCCGCACCGTATGTAACAGAGTAGAGTACTAAAAACGATACAAATTATACATTCAGTATTTGACGTTGGGTCTTTGGAATAGTCAGAAACAAAATGACTTCAGCTTTAAGCTCACACAGGTAAAACAGGGGCAAAAGTCTCCTTTGCATCAAAGCACGTGATCGTAACACTAATTTAACACTCTTACGATGGTCGTAGCTGCGATGTCGCTTTGTGGACAAGGTTACACAATACTAAATGTTTTCCCGTTGACTTCTCTAGTAACTTTTTATAAATCATCCGGCTGTCAACAGCCATTCCATGTACACATGTGTAGTTTGGCCGTTAACCTACAATAAAATCACAAATTGTAGCTAACTTACCCAGCTATTTTTCCGAGCCCAGGAAGCTGAACATATCAACCAAATGTTCCGTACCAAATGCCACCAGCTGGAAAATAAAATTTAGGGCTGGTGATAAAAATGACAGCCCTAAATCCTAGAAATGTGGTCAGTTTTTATTACTGGATGTGCTATAAAAAATCATAAAACTCAAGCACCAGTTCATAAAATCACAGCTGTAATATGTTTCTATCACTTCAGATGTTTACGAACGCAGCATGCGATACTGATTCAGTGTAGTGGAACCAACAGGCTTCAGAATGTCTCTGTTTCACAAAGCCATCTTACGCTTGGACTATCGTAAGCTTAAGTTTCAGTGCGATCGCCTCAGCTGTAAGATCACTTTGAGAAACGGGTCCCGGAATCGTAACGTTACTTCGAATTGGGTCCTCGTTTTGTCTTCAGCGCACCTACACGTGTCCCTTGCATGTAACCAGCAAGGTGTTTTGTTCTTCTTTTTATGCTACGAAACAGTTGTATGCCAGCTTCAGAATACGTGGCTGTACTCGCCAATTTGCCTTACTGTCGCGTTAGCTACTGTAACATGTTGTATGAGGCTAGACAGCTCACTCTGATAGAACTCGCAGTCGCTTGTTGCCACTGAATCTATTTTTTGTTGGGTTAGTGTATTGTATTTCCTCTGCCAGACGCCCGGATGGCTGTCCAAATGGCGCAATCGTATAATCAGGAAACTATCCGAGGCCGGCACCTAAATAAATGCTGACGTTGTGACAATTCTGTCATTCTGAATCCCTGATTCTCCAATCCCACAAAGGGGCACATTTGCAAGAAACAATCTTAATGAAAGACCCAAGAAGATACGGGGTCAAATTGGTCTTCAACAACCCATGTTTGTAGTACGAGGCGACCAGCGGAATCGGGTGGTTATGACAGCTGACTTGGAAACACATGTCACCGTATCCGAGTGGCGTAGATCAATGTTCATGCTGTTGATCACTAGATTGTCTGGTCCAGACTGGATTGTTTACAGACTGTCGCCATATACCGGAAATATTTGGCGATGGCGAGTGGCGTTAAGCAACAATAAAGGAGACAAATAATCACCCTGAAATTGAGTGAGTTGCGACTCTTTTTCAGACAGGCGCATAACCTGATGTCCATATGAGGCCGACGTATATTCGAATCTGAGCGTCTATCAGAGGTAATACGGTATGCATCTGTTGTTCGTTAGTCAGTCTGCCCTCATGTTTTGTTACTTGCAGAGCTCTGGAGAGTTCAGCGACCTACACGCGTTAACCTGAAAGTCGACATTACAAATTCACAATTTCTACATTTCTAATTCCACCTTCGATTCCAGGACAAAGGAGGTCAAAACAAACCAGGTGCTAAATAGCTATCTGGACCAGCCTCGTCACGTGACTCAGACCTCCAGTTAGTATGTCACGGTCTACTGACATTCAATTCTTCCACGTAGCATCCCACAGCCCCAGTTAGTATAACTTGTCCTACATGTGACAGCTCATGGCCTCCAATTAGTATAACTTGTCCTGCACGTGACATGCCATGACCCCCAGTTAGTGTAACTTGTCCTACACGTGACATACCATTTCCTCCTGGTAGTGTAACTTGCTCTACACGTAACACGCCATGTAGTATAAATTGTCCTACATTTAACATTCCATGGCCTCAAGTTAGTATAACTTGTCCTACATGAAAGATGCCTCATGGCCTTCGGTGAGTACGTCTTGTCATACACATAAAACGTCATGGCCTTCAGTTAGTATAAATTGTCCTACACGTGACATGCCATGGCCTTCAGGTAGTATAAGCTGCCCCACACGTGACATAGAATGGCCTCAAGTTAGTAACTTGTCCTACACGTAACACTCCGTGGTCTCAAGTTAGTAACTTGTCCTACACGTAACACGCCATGGCCTATAGTTAGTAACTTGTCCTACACGTGACATGCCATGGCAACCAGTGAGTATAACTTGTCGTACACGTAATATGCCATTGTCACCAGTTAGTATAACCTGGCCCACACGTGGCATGTCATGGCCTCAAGTTAGTAACTTGTTCTACACGTAACACGCCATGGCCTGTTGTCATGCATGTATAATACATGTAGACCCCGAAGAGTCTGTCATGCTCTACATATCGCGTCGTCCCCGGATAGTTGTCACGGTCCGTATGGCTTTTTATATGCCCATCATAAGTATATTCAATCGTTGACATGGAAACTTGAGGAGAGCTGTCTCCAAATCTTCTCACTTGCGAGGAGGCAACAGCGCTCGACGTTAGAGGTCATGTGCAGCCACAAAATGTATTGCTGTCAAACTAATGACAGTTAAGGATTTAAAGGTAGTTTGGAAAATAAGGAATATCTCGTGCGTTCAATGGTTAAAAATGTTTAACCACTTTGACGCATTGCGCAGTCACATGTTCGATGAGCGCATAATGCGTTGTAAAAAAACAGTGGAAAAAGTGCTTTTTTAATATTCAGGGTAATAATGGTCAGTTTGTGCACTTTGATCAGGATGTCTAGCCTGGAAAAGGTGCGTTATAAATATTCTCATCATCATCATCATTATTATCAAAGGTCCATAAAGGTCCAAACCATATTGACTATCAGTCTGTACTCATACACCTGTCGACCATGTGACCGTTCATTATCAAACAGTGTAGCGATGCGTGCGATCCAACGCTGTAAATATTTATGACTGGTCTTGTGTCAAAGCTTACTGAGAGGATTGAGGTGAACAGTTGTAAGTTACTTTAACATTACTATGCTTTGCAGCCTGTGTAATTCATCAAAATGTTTTATCTGGTATTTATTACACTCAAGTTTGTACAACATGATGTACCAATATGAATGTATTTTGTATCATGTACCACTGGCCTAGAACAACAGAAATCGATCTGTCTGTCTGTCATCACAAATTATAGAGTTCATCACAAATTATAGAGTGAACGATTGATTGCGCTAAAATTTGTGTACAGAGTTTGCTGAATGATCATAGATGTTCAAGTGAAATACATAAGAATGAAGATTTTTATGGATATCAACTTCTTAATTATGAGAACACAACGTTTCGGAGTTAATGCTTACTCCTTCATCAGGTCTCACCAGCATTGACTCCGAAACGTTATGTTCTCATAATAAAGAAGTTGATATCCATAAAAATCTCCATTCCTGTCATAGATGTTGACCACTCTTAGGTATTTCAGAAAGCATACGGGCATTCAAATGATTATTTACAATTATGTTGCTTAAATACCATTATTTAAGCGTTGACAGCGTTTGAAAAACCGTTCCAAATATAATGGGACCGCCATGGACAATTTACCAGTTTCACAGGTGGTGCTAAACTGTAATTTCCTCGTATGGTTTGTTCTTGAAGTTGTTCTGTAGAAAACACACGATGGTTGATGATCAATTTCAATACACGTTTAATGATGGTGACAGCTGACCATCAACCCTGAGGAATACATTTCTGAACCGTAACAGCTAGCCTTGCCCCAAGGCTGTACTGAATGCAAAGCTCATGGGTGTACACTAGTAATTAGTGCCCGAAATAGTTTACAAATTTTGCTAGCTAGTCGGGCCAGCTGTGCCTGAAAGTTACCAGCCCACAAAATATTTTAAAAAATCATAATTTTGTATGATTTAAAAGTGCATTATAACTTAACACATCGAAGAGAGTAATATATTTACAAACGCCTTGAATTCACCAGCCAGTCGGGCTAGTGAGTGATACGATTTACTGGCCCGACTGGATATTTGAAAGCGGTTCGACATAATTGACTCGCCTGTACACGGTGCGAATCCGGGTAACATCCCCTCCCAGCTACTCCCTACCAAGCTCGCCTTTTTTCTATGTCCAGTGAACTTTATCAGATTGGTAAATGGGACGAACTGATATATACAATATCACACTGAATAGTGTCTTGTTCCGGTCCTGTCGTTTTTACTAGAGGTCTTTGATGCATGAAGTCAGGCATAACGGAGCCACAGTTACAAGTGCGAGTGCTGGGTGATGTGTAGTCCGTTCCCCCGACCTTAAAGAATACATTATAGTCCTACTGAAGTCCTGTATGATCTGCCAAGTCTAGACTGACCCAGCTTCAGAAATTAAGGATTATTCTGGACCCGTACATTGGTATATATACTGAACGGCAAAAGAAACGCAATTTTCAAAAAATGAAAATAAGGTAAGTTCAGTTCTTGGGACTAAATGTCAGTCTAATATAGACGCGTATAGCACATCCGTAGCCCATGACGATTGTTTAAAGAGATGTATGTCCAACTTCACCTAAAACTCGTGAACAGGTACGCGTCTTTGATCACGTAAAACACGCGCAGTGTTACATGTATGTGTCCAGTCACCTGCGATGTGTGTCCTACGTCACCTACGAACGTGTTGCCCTGGAAATGATCCTTCAAGGGATCATATGATACATCACTTGGCAGCTTCCGAATCTTACATGAATGATGTCCTTCAAACATCGACCACTATGGATGAAAAGAAACAGAGAAGAAGAATTGGATAGGCGGGGAACAAATCTTATTTTCAACATATTTTCTTTCCTTAAACGCCCACGAATTATTCCGGATATCAGTTAGTAAATATATTATTCATAGTAAATAAACATTTAGCTAAGGTGACAGAACTTACATTCTTCTAGGCAGTTATTCCTGTTAACTGTCTCAAGAAATATTTGTGTTCACAATTTACAGAAATACGAGGTACTCGAGCACAGAGTTGTTCTGCTGTTCAATTATTCGGTTGTTTCATGTGTCTCTATATAAAGGTTAGAGAACGTGTGCTTCTTTTCAAATGTATAGTTTGCGCATATTGAGACTTTTCATTCTACCACGGATAATTGAATGATACACAATACGATATCACACATGTACGTCATAATGCAATCCTTTTTTATGTATATTGGACATGCAGATGCACGTATGCTCACACACGTTGTACTAAAGCAGCCCTCCTTACAAAGTCGATGTCATCGATGC